>NC_054478.1:123267299-123369446 GCF_017639515.1 Carcharodon carcharias | reverse complement strand
AGCAGGTCTCTGACGGGGCGGAGTGTGGAGCCTGTAGCAGGTCTTTGATGGGGCGGAGTGTGGAGCCTGTAGCAGGTCTCTGATGGGGCGGAGCGTACAGCCTGTAGCAGGTCTCTGACGGGATGGAGCGTACAGCCTGTAGCAGGTCTCTGACGGGGCGGAGTGCACAGCCTGTAGCAGGTCTCTGATGGGGTGGAGTGTGGAGTCTGTAGCAGGTCTCTGATGGGGCAGAGCGTACAGCCTGTAGCAGGTCACTGACAGGGCGGAGTGTACAGCCTGTAGCAGGTCTCTGACGGGGCGGAGTGTGGAGACTATAGCAGGTCTCAAACGGGGCGGAGTGTGGAGCCTGTAGCAGGTCTCTGACGGGGCGGAGTGTGGAGCCTGTAGCAGGTGTCTGACAGGGCAGAATGTACAGCCTGTAGCAGGTCTCTGATGGGGCGGAGTGTGGAGCCTGTAGCAGGTCTCTGACGGGGCGGAGCGTACAGCCTGTAGCAGGTCTCTGACGGGGCGGAGTGTGGAGCCTGCAGCAGGTCTCTGACGGGGCAGAGCGTACAGCCTGTAGCAGGTCCCTGACAGGGCGGAGTGTGGAGCCTGTAGCAGGTCTCTGACAGGGCGGAGCGTACAGCCTGTAGCAGGTCTCTGACAGGGCGGATTGTGGAGCCTGTAGCAGGTCTCAGACGAGGCGGAGTGTGGAGCCTGTAGCAGGTCTCTGACGAGGCGGAGTGTGGAGCCTGTAGCAGGTCTCTGACGGGGCGGAGAGTACAGCCTGTAGCAGGTCTCTGACGGGGCGGAGCGTACAGCCTGTAGCAGGTCTCTGACAGGGCGGAATGTACAGCCTGTAGCAGGTCTCTGACGAGGCGGAGTGTGGAGCCTGTAGCAGGTCTCTGACGGGGCGGAGAGTACAGCCTGTAGCAGGTCTCTGACGGGGCGGAGCGTACAGCCTGTAGCAGGTCTCTGACAGGGCGGAATGTACAGCCTGTAGCAGGTCTCTGACAGGGCGGAGTGTGGAGCCTGTAGCAGGTCTCTGACAGGGCGGAGTGTGGAGCCTGTATCAGGTCTCTGACAGGGCGGAGTGTGGAGCCTGTATCAGGTCTCTGACAGGGCGGAGTGTGGAGCCTGTAGCTGGTCTCTGACAGGGCGGAGTGTGGAGCCTGTAGCAGGTCTCTGACAGGACGGAGTGTTCAGCCTGTGGCAGGTCTCTGACAGGGCGGATTGTGGAGCCTGTAGCAGGTCTCTGACAGGGCAGAGCATACAGCCTGTAGCAGGTCTCTGACGGGGAGGAGTGTACAGCCTGTAGCAGTTCTCTGAAGCGGCGGTGCGTAAAGCCTTTAGCAGGTCTCTGACAGGGCGGAGCATACAGCCTGTAGCAGGTCTCTGACAGGGAGGAGTGTGGAGCATGTAGCAGGTCTCTGACGGGGCGGAGCGTGGAGCCTGTAGCAGGTCTCTGACGGGGCGGAGCGTGGAGCCTGTAGCAGGTCTCTGACAGGGCAGATCGTACAGCCTGTAGCAGGTCTCTGACTGGGCGCTGTGTGGACCTTTAGCAGGTCTCTGATGGGGCGGAGTGTGGAGCCTGTAGCAGGTCTCTGACGGGGCGGAGTGTGGAGCCTGTAGCAGGTCTCTGACGGGGCAGAGCGTACAGCCTGTAGCAGGTCTCTGACGGGGCAGAGCGTACAGCCTGTAGCAGGTCTCTGACGGGGCGGAGCGTACAGCCTGTAGCAGGTCTCTGACGGGGCGGAGTGTGGAGCCTGCAGCAGGTCTCTGATGGGGCAGAGCGTACAGCCTGTAGCAGGTCCCTGACAGGGCGGAGTGTGGAGCCTGTAGCAGGTCTCTGACAGGGCGGAGCGTACAGCCTGTAGCAGGTCTCTGACAGGGCGGATTGTGGAGCCTGTAGCAGGTCTCAGACGAGGCGGAGTGTGGAGCCTGTAGCAGGTCTCTGACGAGGCGGAGTGTGGAGCCTGTAACAGGTCTCTGACGAGGCGGAGTGTGGAGCCTGTAGCAGGTCTCTGACGGGGCGGAGGGTACAGCCTGTAGCAGGTCTCTGACGGGGCGGAGCGTACAGCCTGTAGCAGGTCTCTGACAGGGCGGAATGTACAGCCTGTAGCAGGTCTCTGACAGGGCGGAGTGTGGAGCCTGTAGCAGGTCTCTGACAGGGCGGAGTGTGGAGCCTGTATCAGGTCTCTGACAGGGCGGAGTGTGGAGCCTGTATCAGGTCTCTGACAGGGCGGAGTGTGGAGCCTGTATCAGGTCTCTGACAGGGCCTAGTGTGGAGCCTGTATCAGGTCTCTGACAGGGCGGAGTGTGGAGCCTGTATCAGGTCTCTGACAGGGCGGAGTGTGGAGCCTGTATCAGGTCTCTGACAGGGCGGAGTGTGGAGCCTGTAGCTGGTCTCTGACAGGGCGGAGTGTGGAGCCTGTAGCAGGTCTCTGACAGGACGGAGTGTTCAGCCTGTGGCAGGTCTCTGACAGGGCGGATTGTGGAGCCTGTAGCAGGTCTCTGACAGGGCAGAGCATACAGCCTGTAGCAGGTCTCTGACGGGGAGGAGTGTACAGCCTGTAGCAGGTCTCTGAAGCGGCGGAGCGTAAAGCCTTTAGCAGGTCTCTGACAGGGCGGAGCATACAGCCTGTAGCAGGTCTCTGACAGGGAGGAGTGTGGAGCATGTAGCAGGTCTCTGACGGGGTGGAGCGTGGAGCCTGTAGCAGGTCTCTGACGGGGCGGAGCGTGGAGCCTGTAGCAGGTCTCTGACAGGGCAGATCGTACAGCCTGTAGCAGGTCTCTGACTGGGCGCTGTGTGGACCTTTAGCAGGTCTCTGATGGGGCGGAGTGTGGAGCCTGTAGCAGGTCTCTGACGGGGCGGAGTGTGGAGCCTGTAGCAGGTCTCTGACGGGGCAGAGCGTACAGCCTGTAGCAGGTCTCTGACGGGGCAGAGCGTACAGCCTGTAGCAGGTCTCTGACGGGGCGGAGCGTACAGCCTGTAGCAGGTCTCTGACGGGGCGGAGTGTGGAGCCTGTAGCAGGTCTCTGACGGGGCGGAGTGTGGAGCCTATAGCAGGTCTCTGACGGGGCGGAGTGTGGAGCCTGTAGCAGGTCTTTGATGGGGCGGAGTGTGGAGCCTGTAGCAGGTCTCTGATGGGGCGGAGCGTACAGCCTGTAGCAGGTCTCTGACGGGATGGAGCGTACAGCCTGTAGCAGGTCTCTGACGGGGCGGAGTGCACAGCCTGTAGCAGGTCTCTGATGGGGTGGAGTGTGGAGTCTGTAGCAGGTCTCTGATGGGGCAGAGCGTACAGCCTGTAGCAGGTCACTGACAGGGCGGAGTGTACAGCCTGTAGCAGGTCTCTGACGGGGCGGAGTGTGGAGACTATAGCAGGTCTCAAACGGGGCGGAGTGTGGAGCCTGTAGCAGGTCTCTGACGGGGCGGAGTGTGGAGCCTGTAGCAGGTCTCTAACGGGGCAGAGTGTACAGCCTGTAGCAGGTCTCTGATGGGGCGGAGTGTGGAGCCTGTAGCAGGTCTCTGACGGGGCGGAGCGTACAGCCTGTAGCAGGTCTCTGACGGGGCGGAGTGTGGAGCCTGCAGCAGGTCTCTGACGGGGCAGAGCGTACAGCCTGTAGCAGGTCACTGACAGGGCGGAGTGTGGAGCCTGTAGCAGGTCTCTGACAGGGCGGAGCGTACAGCCTGTAGCAGGTCTCTGACAGGGCGGATTGTGGAGCCTGTAGCAGGTCTCAGACGAGGCGGAGTGTGGAGCCTGTAGCAGGTCTCTGACGAGGCGGAGTGTGGAGCCTGTAGCAGGTCTCTGACGGGGCGGAGAGTACAGCCTGTAGCAGGTCTCTGACGGGGCGGAGCGTACAGCCTGTAGCAGGTCTCTGACAGGGCGGAATGTACAGCCTGTAGCAGGTCTCTGACAGGGCGGAGTGTGGAGCCTGTAGCAGGTCTCTGACAGGGCGGAGTGTGGAGCCTGTATCAGGTCTCTGACAGGGCGGAGTGTGGAGCCTGTATCAGGTCTCTGACAGGGCGGAGTGTGGAGCCTGTATCAGGTCTCTGACAGGGCGGAGTGTGGAGCCTGTATCAGGTCTCTGACAGGGCGGAGTGTGGAGCCTGTAGCTGGTCTCTGACAGGGCGGAGTGTGGAGCCTGTAGCAGGTCTCTGACAGGACGGAGTGTTCAGCCTGTGGCAGGTCTCTGACAGGGCGGATTGTGGAGCCTGTAGCAGGTCTCTGACAGGGCAGAGCATACAGCCTGTAGCAGGTCTCTGACGGGGAGGAGTGTACAGCCTGTAGCAGTTCTCTGAAGCGGCGGTGCGTAAAGCCTTTAGCAGGTCTCTGACAGGGCGGAGCATACAGCCTGTAGCAGGTCTCTGACAGGGAGGAGTGTGGAGCATGTAGCAGGTCTCTGACTGGGTGGAGCGTGGAGCCTGTAGCAGGTCTCTGACGGGGCGGAGCGTGGAGCCTGTAGCAGGTCTCTGACAGGGCAGATCGTACAGCCTGTAGCAGGTCTCTGACGGGGCGCTGTGTGGACCTTTAGCAGGTCTCTGATGGGGCGGAGTGTGGAGCCTGTAGCAGGTCTCTGACGGGGCGGAGTGTGGAGCCTGTAGCAGGTCTCTGACGGGGCAGAGCGTACAGCCTGTAGCAGGTCTCTGACGGGGCAGAGCGTACAGCCTGTAGCAGGTCTCTGACGGGGCGGAGCGTACAGCCTGTAGCAGGTCTCTGACGGGGCGGAGTGTGGAGCCTGTAGCAGGTCTCTGACGGGGCGGAGTGTGGAGCCTATAGCAGGTCTCTGACGGGGCAGAGCGTACAGCCTGTAGCAGGTCTCTGACGGGGCAGAGCGTACAGCCTGTAGCAGGTCTATGACGGGGCTGAGCGTACAGCCTGTAGCAGGTCTCTGACAGGGCGGAGCATACAGCCTGTAGCAGGTTTCTGACAGGGCAGAGTGTGGAGCCTGTAGCAGGTCTCTGACGGGGCGGAGTGTGGAGCCTGTAGCAGGTCTCTGACGGGGCGGAGTGTGGAGCCTGTAGCAGGTCCCTGACGGGGCGGAGTGTGGAGCCAGTAGCAGGTCTCTGACGGGGCGGAGTGTGGAGCCTGTAGCAGGTCTCTGACGGGGCGGAGCATACAGCCTGTAGCAGGTCTCTGTTGGGGCGGAGCGTACAGCCTGTAGCAGGTCTCTGACGGGATGGAGCGTACAGCCTGTAGCAGGTCTCTGACGGGGCGGAGTGCACAGCCTGTAGCAGGTCTCTGATGGGGTGGAGTGTGGAGTCTGTAGCAGGTCTCTGATGGGGCAGAGCGTACAGCCTGTAGCAGGTCACTGACAGGGCGGAGTGTACAGCCTGTAGCAGGTCTCTGACGGGGCGGAGTGTGGAGACTATAGCAGGTCTCAAACGGGGCGGAGTGTGGAGCCTGTAGCAGGTCTCTGACGGGGCGGAGTGTGGACCCTGTAGCAGGTGTCTGACAGGGCAGAATGTACAACCTGTAGCAGGTCTCTGACGGGGCGGAGTGTGGAACCTGTAGCAGGTCTCTGACGGGGCGGAGCGTACAGCCTGTAGCAGGTCTCTGACGGGGCGGAGTGTGGAGCCTGCAGCAGGTCTCTGACGGGGCGGAGTGTGGAGCCTATAGCAGGTCTCTGACGGGGCAGAGCGTACAGCCTGTAGCAGGTCTCTGACAGGGCAGAGCGTACAGCCTGTAGCAGGTCTATGACGGGGCTGAGCGTACAGCCTGTAGCAGGTCTCTGACAGGGCGGAGCATACAGCCTGTAGCAGGTTTCTGACAGGGCAGAGTGTGGAGCCTGTAGCAGGTCTCTGACGGGGCGGAGTGTGGAGCCTGTAGCAGGTCTCTGACGGGGCGGAGTGTGGAGCCTGTAGCAGGTCCCTGACGGGGCGGAGTGTGGAGCCAGTAGCAGGTCTCTGACGGGGCGGAGTGTGGAGCCTGTAGCAGGTCTCTGACGGGGCGGAGTGTGGAGCCTGTAGCAGGTCTCTGACGGGGCGGAGTGTGGAGCCTGCAGCAGGTCTCTGATGGGGCAGAGCGTACAGCCTGTAGCAGGTCCCTGACAGGACGGAGTGTGGAGCCTGTAGCAGGTCTCTGACAGGGCGGAGCGTACAGCCTGTAGCAGGTCTCTGACAGGGCGGATTGTGGAGCCTGTAGCAGGTCTCAGACGAGGCGGAGTGTGGAGCCTGTTGCAGGTCTCTGACGAGGCGGAGTGTGGAGCCTGTAGCAGGTCTCTGACGGGGCGGAGGGTACAGCCTGTAGCAGGTCTCTGACGGGGCGGAGCGTACAGCCTGTAGCAGGTCTCTGACAGGGCGGAATGTACAGCCTGTAGCAGGTCTCTGACAGGGCGGAGTGTGGAGCCTGTAACAGGTCTCTGACAGGGCGGAGTGTGGAGCCTGTATCAGGTCTCTGACAGGGCGGAGTGTGGAGCCTGTATCAGGTCTCTGACAGGGCGGAGTGTGGAGCCTGTAGCTGGTCTCTGACAGGGCGGAGTGTGGAGCCTGTAGCAGGTCTCTGACAGGACGGAGTGTTCAGCCTGTAGCAGGTCTCTGACAGGGCGGATTGTGGAGCCTGTAGCAGGTCTCTGACAGGGCAGAGCATACAGCCTGTAGCAGGTCTCTGACTGGGAGGAGTGTACAGCCTGTAGCAGGTCTCTGACGCGGCGGAGCGTAAAGCCTTTAGCAGGTCTCTGACAGGGCGGAGCATACAGCCTGTAGCAGGTCTCTGACAGGGAGGAGTGTGGAGCATGTAGCAGGTCTCTGACGGGGTGGAGCGTGGAGCCTGTAGCAGGTCTCTGACGGGGCGGAGCGTGGAGCCTGTAGCAGGTCTCTGACAGGGCAGAGCGTACAGCCTGTAGCAGGTCTCTGACGGGGCGCTGTGTGGACCTTTAGCAGGTCTCTGATGGGGCGGAGTGTGGAGCCTGTAGCAGGTCTCTGACGGGGAGGAGTGTGGAGCCTGTAGCAGGTCTCTGACGGGGCAGAGCGTACAGCCTGTAGCAGGTCTCTTGACGGGGCAGAGCGTACAGCCTGTAGCAGGTCTCTGACGGGGCGGAGCGTACAGCCTGTAGCAGGTCTCTTACGGGGCGGAGTGTGGAGCCTGTAGCAGGTCTCTGACGGGGCAGAGCGTACAGCCTGTAGCAGGTCTCTGACGGGGCAGAGCGTACAGCCTGTAGCAGGTCTATGACGGGGCTGAGCGTACAGCCTGTAGCAGGTCTCTGACAGGGCGGAGCATACAGCCTGTAGCAGGTTTCTGACAGGGCAGAGTGTGGAGCCTGTAGCAGGTCTCTGACGGGGCGGAGTGTGGAGCCTGTAGCAGGCCTCTGATGGGGCAGAGTGTGGAGCCTATAGCAGGGTCTCTGACAGGGCGGAGCATGCAGCTTGTAGCAGGTCTCTGACGGGGCGGAGTGTACAGCCTGTAGCAGGTCTCTGACGGGGCGGAATGTGGAGACTATAGCAGGCCTCAAACGGGGCGGAGTGTGGAGCCAGCAGCAGGTCTCTGACGGGGCGTAGTGTGGAGCCTGTAGCAGGTCTCTGACAGGGCAGAATGTACAGCCTGTAGCAGGTCTCTGAAGGGGCGGAGTGTGGAGCCGATAGCAGGTCTCTGACGGGGCGGAGTGTCGAGCCTGTAGCAGGTCTCTGACAGGGCAGAATGTACAGCCTGTAGCAGGTCACTGACGGGGCGGAGTGTGGAGCCTATAGCAGGTCTCTGACGGGGTGGAGTGTGGAGCCGGTAGCAGGTCTCTGACGGGGCGGAGTGTGGAGCCTGTAGCAGGTCTCTGAGAGGGCGGAATGTACAGCCTGTAGCAGGTCTCTGACGGGGCGGAGTGTGGAGCCTGTAGCAGGTCTCTGACAGGGCGGAGTGTGGAGCCTGTAGCAGGTCTCTGACGGGGCGGAGTGTGGAGCCTGTAGCAGGTCTCTGACGGGGCAGAGCGTACAGCCTGTAGCAGGTCTCTGACGGGGCAGAGCGTACAGCCTGTAGCAGGTCTCTGACGGGGCGGAGCGTACAGCCTGTAGCAGGTCTCTGACGGGGCGGAGTGTGGAGCCTGTAGCAGGTCTCTGACGGGGCGGAGTGTGGAGCCTATAGCAGGTCTCTGACGGGGCAGAGCGTACAGCCTGTAGCAGGTCTCTGACGGGGCAGAGCGTACAGCCTGTAGCAGGTCTATGACGGGGCTGAGCGTACAGCCTGTAGCAGGTCTCTGACAGGGCGGAGCATACAGCCTGTAGCAGGTTTCTGACAGGGCAGAGTGTGGAGCCTGTAGCAGGTCTCTGACGGGGCGGAGTGTGGAGCCTGTAGCAGGCCTCTGATGGGGCAGAGTGTGGAGCCTATAGCAGGGTCTCTGACAGGGCGGAGCGTGCAGCTTGTAGCAGGTCTCTGACGGGGCGGAGTGTGGAGCCTGTAGCAGGTTCCTGACGGGGCGGAGTGTACAGCCTGTAGCAGGTCTCTGACTGGGAGGAGTGTACAGCCTGTAGCAGGTCTCTGACGCGGCGGAGCGTAAAGCCTTTAGCAGGTCTCTGACAGGGCGGAGCATACAGCCTGTAGCAGTTCTCTGACAGGGAGGAGTGTGGAGCATGTAGCAGGTCTCTGACAGGGTGGAGCGTGGAGCCTGTAGCAGGTCTCTGACGGGGCGGAGCGTGGAGCCTGTAGCAGGTCTCTGACAGGGCAGAGCGTACAGCCTGTAGCAGGTCTCTGACGGGGCGCTGTGTGGACCTTTAGCAGGTCTCTGATGGTTCGGAGTGTGGAGCCTGTAGCAGGTCTCTGACGGGGCGGAGTGTGGAGCCTGTAGCAGGTCTCTGACGGGGCAGAGCGTACAGCCTGTAGCAGGTCTCTGACGGGGCAGAGCGTACAGCCTGTAGCAGGTCTCTGATGGGGCGGAGCGTACAGCCTGTAGCAGGTCTCTGACGGGGCGGAGTGTGGAGCCTGTAGCAGGTCTCTGACGGGGCGGAGTGTGGAGCCTATAGCAGGTCTCTGACGGGGCAGAGCGTACAGCCTGTAGCAGGTCTCTGACGGGGCAGAGCGTACAGCCTGTAGCAGGTCTATGACGGGGCTGAGCGTACAGCCTGTAGCAGGTCTCTGACAGGGCGGAGCATACAGCCTGTGACAGGTTTCTGACAGGGCAGAGTGTGGAGCCTGTAGCAGGTCTGTGACGGGGCGGAGTGTGGAGCCTGTAGCAGGCCTCTGATGGGGCAGAGTGTGGAGCCTATAGCAGGGTCTCTGACAGGGCGGAGCGTGCAGCTTGTAGCAGGTCTCTGACGGGGCGGAGTGTACAGCCTGTAGCAGGTCTCTGACGGGGCGGAATGTGGAGACTATAGCAGGCCTCAAACGGGGCGGAGTGTGGAGCCAGCAGCAGGTCTCTGACGGGGCGTAGCGTGGAGCCTGTAGCAGGTCTCTGACAGGGCAGAATGTACAGCCTGTAGCTGGTCTCTGAAGGGGCGGAGTGTGGAGCCTATAGCAGGTCTCTGACGGGGCGGAGTGTCGAGCCTGTAGCAGGTCTCTGACAGGGCAGAATGTACAGCCTGTAGCAGGTCACTGACGGGGTGGAGTGTGGAGCCTATAGCAGGTCTCTGACGGGGTGGAGTGTGGAGCCAGTAGCAGGTCTCTGATGGGGCAGAGCGTACAGCCTGTAGCAGGTCCCTGACAGGGCGGAGTGTGGAGCCTGTAGCAGGTCTCTGACAGGGCGGAGCGTACAGCCTGTAGCAGGTCTCTGACAGGGCGGATTGTGGAGCCTGTAGCAGGTCTCTGACGAGGTGGAGTGTGGAGCCTGTAGCAGGTCTCTGGCGAGGCGGAGTGTGGAGCCTGTAGCAGGTCTCTGACGAGGCGGAGTGTGGAGCCTGTAGCAGGTCTCTGACGGGGCGGAGGGTACAGCCTGTAGCAGGTCTCTGACGGGGCGGAGCGTACAGCCTGTAGCAGGTCTCTGACAGGGCGGAATGTACAGCCTGTAGCAGGTCTCTGACAGGGCGGAGTGTGGAGCCTGTAGCAGGTCTCTGACAGGGCGGAGTGTGGAGCCTGTAGCAGGTCTCTGACAGGGCGGAGTGTGGAGCCTGTAGCAGGTCTCTGACAGGGCGGAGTGTGGAGCCTGTAGCTGGTCTCTGACAGGGCCGAGTGTGGAGCCTGTAGCAGGTCTCTGACAGGACGGAGTGTTCAGCCTGTAGCAGGTCTCTGACAGGGCGGATTGTGGAGCCTGTAGCAGGTCTCTGACAGGGCAGAGCATACAGCCTGTAGCAGGTCTCTGACGGGGCGGAGGGTACAGCCTGTAGCAGGTCTCTGACGGGGCGGAGCGTACAGCCTGTAGCAGGTCTCTGACAGGGCGGAATGTACAGCCTGTAGCAGGTCTCTGACAGGGCGGAGTGTGGAGCCTGTAGCAGGTCTCTGACAGGGCGGAGTGTGGAGCCTGTAGCAGGTCTCTGACAGGGCGGAGTGTGGAGCCTGTAGCTGGTCTCTGACAGGGCCGAGTGTGGAGCCTGTAGCTGGTCTCTGACAGGGCGGAGTGTGGAGCCTGTAGCAGGTCTCTGACAGGACGGAGTGTTCAGCCTGTAGCAGGTCTCTGACAGGGCGGATTGTGGAGCCTGTAGCAGGTCTCTGACAGGGCAGAGCATACAGCCTGTAGCAGGTCTCTGACAGGGCGGAGTGTGGAGCCTGTAGCAGGTCTCTGACGGGGCGGAGTGTGGAGCCTGTAGCAGGTCTCTGACGGGGCAGAGCGTACAGCCTGTAGCAGGTCTCTGACGGGGCAGAGCGTACAGCCTGTAGCAGGTCTCTGACGGGGCGGAGCGTACAGCCTGTAGCAGGTCTCTGACGGGGCGGAGTGTGGAGCCTGTAGCAGGTCCCTGACGGGGCGGAGTGTGGAGCCTATAGCAGGTCTCTGACGGGGCAGAGCGTACAGCCTGTAGCAGGTCTCTGACGGGGCAGAGCGTACAGCCTGTAGCAGGTCTATGACGGGGCTGAGCGTACAGCCTGTAGCAGGTCTCTGACAGGGCGGAGCATACAGCCTGTAGCAGGTTTCTGACAGGGCAGAGTGTGGAGCCTGTAGCAGGTCTCTGACGGGGCGGAGTGTGGAGCCTGTAGCAGGCCTCTGATGGGGCAGAGTGTGGAGCCTATAGCAGGGTCTCTGACAGGGCGGAGCGTGCAGCTTGTAGCAGGTCTCTGACGGGGCGGAGTGTGGAGCCTGTAGCAGGTTCCTGACGGGGCGGAGTGTACAGCCTGTAGCAGGTCTCTGACGGGGCAGAGCGTACAGCCTGTAGCAGGTCTCTGACGGGGCTGAGCGTACAGCCTGTAGCAGGTCTCTGACAGGGCGGAGCATACAGCCTGTGACAGGTTTCTGACAGGGCAGAGTGTGGAGCCTGTAGCAGGTCTGTGACGGGGCGGAGTGTGGAGCCTGTAGCAGGCCTCTGATGGGGCAGAGTGTGGAGCCTATAGCAGGGTTTCTGACAGGGCGGAGCGTGCAGCTTGTAGCAGGTCTCTGACGGGGCGGAGTGTGGAGCCTGTAGCAGGTCTCTGACGGGGCGGAGTGTGGAGACTATAGCAGGTCTCAGACGGGGCGGAGTGTGGAGCCAGTAGCAGGTCTCTGACGGGGCGGAGTGTGGAGCCTGTAGCAGGTCTCTGACGGGGCGGAGTGTGGAGCCTGTAGCAGGTCTCTGACGGGGCGGAGTGTGGAGCCTGTAGCAGGTCTCTGACGGGGCGGAGTGTGGAGCCTGTAGCAGGTCTCTGACTGGGCGGAGTGTGGAGCCTGTAGCAGGTCTCTGACGGGGCTGAGTGTGGAGCCTGTAGCAGGTCTCTGACGGGGCGGAGTGTGGAGCCTGCAGCAGGTCTCTGATGGGGCAGAGCGTACAGCCTGTAGCAGGTCCCTGACAGGGCGGAGTGTGGAGCCTGTAGCAGGTCTCTGACAGGGCGGAGCGTACAGCCTGTAGCAGGTCTCTGACAGGGCGGATTGTGGAGCCTGTAGCAGGTCTCTGACGAGGCGGAGTGTGGAGCCTGTAGCAGGTCTCTGACGAGGCGGAGTGTGGAGCCTGTAGCAGGTCTCTGACGAGGCGGAGTGTGGAGCCTGTAGCAGGTCTCTGACGGGGTGGAGGGTACAGCCTGTAGCAGGTCTCTGACGGGGCGGAGCGTACAGCCTGTAGCAGGTCTCTGACAGGGCGGAATGTACAGCCTGTAGCAGGTCTCTGACAGGGCGGAGTGTGGAGCCTGTAGCAGGTCTCTGACAGGGCGGAGTGTGGAGCCTGTAGCAGGTCTCTGACAGGGCGGAGTGTGGAGCCTGTAGCAGGTCTCTGACAGGGCGGAGTGTGGAGCCTGTAGCAGGTCTCTGACAGGGCGGAGTGTGGAGCCTGTAGCTGGTCTCTGACAGGGCCGAGTGTGGAGCCTGTAGCAGGTCTCTGACAGGACGGAGTGTTCAGCCTGTAGCAGGTCTCTGACAGGGCGGATTGTGGAGCCTGTAGCAGGTCTCTGACAGGGCAGAGCATACAGCCTGTAGCAGGTCTCTGACGGGGCGGAGGGTACAGCCTGTAGCAGGTCTCTGACGGGGCGGAGCGTACAGCCTGTAGCAGGTCTCTGACAGGGCGGAATGTACAGCCTGTAGCAGGTCTCTGACAGGGCGGAGTGTGGAGCCTGTAGCAGGTCTCTGACAGGGCGGAGTGTGGAGCCTGTAGCAGGTCTCTGACAGGGCGGAGTGTGGAGCCTGTAGCTGGTCTCTGACAGGGCGGAGTGTGGAGCCTGTAGCTGGTCTCTGACAGGGCGGAGTGTGGAGCCTGTAGCAGGTCTCTGACAGGACGGAGTGTTCAGCCTGTAGCAGGTCTCTGACAGGGCGGATTGTGGAGCCTGTAGCAGGTCTCTGACAGGGCAGAGCATACAGCCTGTAGCAGGTCTCTGACGGGGAGGAGTGTACAGCCTGTAGCAGGTCTCTGACGGCGCGGAGCATAAAGCCTGTAACAGGTCTCTGACAGGGCGGAGCATACAGCCTGTAGCAGGTCTCTGACAGGGAGGAGTGTGGAGCCTGTAGCAGGTCTCTGACGGGGTGGAGCGTGGAGCCTGTAGCAGGTCTCTGACGGGGCGCTGTGTGGACCTTTAGCAGGTCTCTGATGGGGCGGAGTGTGGAGCCTGTAGCAGGTCTCTGACGGGGCGGAGTGTGGAGCCTGTAGCAGGTCTCTGACGGGGCAGAGTGTACAGCCTGTAGCAGGTCTCTGACGGGGCGGAGCGTACAGCCTGTAGCAGGTCTCTGACGGGGCAGAGCGTACAGCCTGTAGCAGGTCTCTGACGGGGCGGAGCGTGGAGCCTGTAGCAGGTCTCTGATGGGGCGGAGTGTGGAGCCTATAGCAGGTCTCTGACGGGGCAGAGCGTACAGCCTGTAGCAGGTCTCTGACGGGGCAGAGCGTACAGCCTGTAGCAGGTCTATGACAGGGCTGAGCGTACAGCCTGTAGCAGGTCTCTGACAGGGCTGAGCGTGCAGCTTGTAGCAGGTCTCTGACGGGGCGGAGTGTGGAGCCTGTAGCAGGTCCCTGACGGGGCGGAGTGTACAGCCTGTAGCAGGTCTCTGACAGGGCGGAGGGTACAGCCTGTAGCAGTTCTCTGACAGGGCGGAGTGTACAGCCTGTAGCAGGTCTCTGACGGGGCGGAGTGTACAGCCTGTAGCAGGTCTCTGACGGGGCGGAGTGTACAGCCTGTGGCAGTTCTCTGACGGGGCGGAGTGTACAGCCTGTAGCAGGTCTCTGACGGGGCGGAATGTGGAGACTATAGCAGGCCTCAAACGGGGCGGAGTGTGGAGCCAGCAGCAGGTCTCTGACGGGGCGGAGTGTGGAGCCTGTAGCAGGTCTCTGACAGGGCAGAATGTACAGCCTGTAGCAGGTCTCTGAAGGGGCGGAGTGTGGAGCCTATAGCAGGTCTCTGACGGGGCGGAGTGTCGAGCCTGTAGCAGGTCTCTGACAGGGCAGAATGTACAGCCTGTAGCAGGTCACTGACGGGGCGGAGTGTGGAGCCTATAGCAGGTCTCTGACGGGGCGGAGTGTGGAGCCAGTAGCAGGTCTCTGACGGGGCGGAGTGTGGAGCCTGTAGCAGGTCTCTGAGAGGGCGGAATGTACAGCCTGTAGCAGGTCTCTGACGGGGCGGAGTGTGGAGCCTGTAGCAGGTCTCTGACAGGGCGGAGTGTGGAGCCTGTAGCAGGTCTCTGACGGGGCGGAGTGTGGAGCCTGTAGCAGGTCTCTGACGGGGCGGAGTGTGGAGCCTGTAGCAGGTCTCTGACGGGGCGGAGTGTGGAGCCTGTAGCAGGTCTCTGACGGGGTGGAGTGTGGAGCCTGTAGCAGGTCTCTGACGGGGCGGAGTGTGGAGCCTGTAGCAGGTCTCTGACGGGGCGGAGTGTGGAGCCTGTAGCAGGTCCCTGACGGGGCGGAGTGTGGAGCCTGTAGCAGGTCCCTGACGGGGCGGAGTGTGGAGCCTGTAGCAGGTCTCTGACGGGGCGGAGTGTGGAGCCTGTAGCAGGTCTCTGACGGGGCGGAGTGTGGAGCCTGTAGCAGGTCTCTGAAGGGGCGGAGTGTGGAGTCTGTAGCAGGTCTCTGACGGGGCGGAGTGTGGAGCCTGTAGCAGGTCTTTGATGGGGCGGAGTGTGGAGCCTGTAGCAGGTCTCTGATGGGGCGGAGCGTACAGCCTGTAGCAGGTCTCTGACGGGATGGAGCGTACAGCCTGTAGCAGGTCTCTGACGGGGCGGAGTGCACAGCCTGTAGCAGGTCTCTGATGGGGTGGAGTGTGGAGTCTGTAGCAGGTCTCTGATGGGGCAGAGCGTACAGCCTGTAGCAGGTCACTGACAGGGCGGAGTGTACAGCCTGTAGCAGGTCTCTGACGGGGCGGAGTGTGGAGACTATAGCAGGTCTCAAACGGGGCGGAGTGTGGAGCCTGTAGCAGGTCTCTGACGGGGCGGAGTGTGGAGCCTGTAGCAGGTGTCTGACAGGGCAGAATGTACAGCCTGTAGCAGGTCTCTGACGGGGCGGAGTGTGGAGCCTGTAGCAGGTCTCTGACGGGGCGGAGCGTACAGCCTGTAGCAGGTCTCTGACGGGGCGGAGTGTGGAGCCTGCAGCAGGTCTCTGATGGGGCAGAGCGTACAGCCTGTAGCAGGTCCCTGACAGGGCGGAGTGTGGAGCCTGTAGCAGGTCTCTGACAGGGCGGAGCGTACAGCCTGTAGCAGGTCTCTGACAGGGCGGATTGTGGAGCCTGTAGCAGGTCTCAGACGAGGCGGAGTGTGGAGCCTGTAGCAGGTCTCTGACGAGGCGGAGTGTGGAGCCTGTAGCAGGTCTCTGACGGGGCGGAGGGTACAGCCTGTAGCAGGTCTCTGACGGGGCGGAGCGTACAGCCTGTAGCAGGTCTCTGACAGGGCGGAATGTACAGCCTGTAGCAGGTCTCTGACAGGGCGGAGTGTGGAGCCTGTAGCAGGTCTCTGACAGGGCGGAGTGTGGAGCCTGTATCAGGTCTCTGACAGGGCGGAGTGTGGAGCCTGTATCAGGTCTCTGACAGGGCGGAGTGTGGAGCCTGTAGCAGGTCTCTGACAGGGCGGAGTGTGGAGCCTGTATCAGGTCTCTGACAGGGCGGAGTGTGGAGCCTGTAGCTGGTCTCTGACAGGGCGGAGTGTGGAGCCTGTAGCAGGTCTCTGACAGGACGGAGTGTTCAGCCTGTGGCAGGTCTCTGACAGGGCGGATTGTGGAGCCTGTAGCAGGTCTCTGACGGGGAGGAGTGTACAGCCTGTAGCAGGTCTCTGAAGCGGCGGAGCGTAAAGCCTTTAGCAGGTCTCTGACAGGGCGGAGCATACAGCCTGTAGCAGGTCTCTGACAGGGAGGAGTGTGGAGCATGTAGCAGGTCTCTGACGGGGTGGAGCGTGGAGCCTGTAGCAGGTCTCTGACGGGGCGGAGCGTGGAGCCTGTAGCAGGTCTCTGACAGGGCAGAGCGTACAGCCTGTAGCAGGTCTCTGACTCTGCGCTGTGTGGACCTTTAGCAGGTCTCTGATGGGGCGGAGTGTGGAGCCTGTAGCAGGTCTCTGACGGGGCGGAGTGTGGAGCCTGTAGCAGGTCTCTGACGGGGCAGAGCGTACAGCCTGTAGCAGGTCTCTGACGGGGCAGAGCGTACAGCCTGTAGCAGGTCTCTGACGGGGCGGAGCGTACAGCCTGTAGCAGGTCTCTGACGGGGCGGAGTGTGGAGCCTGTAGCAGGTCTCTGACGGGGCGGAGTGTGGAGCCTATAGCAGGTCTCTGACGGGGCAGAGCGTACAGCCTGTAGCAGGTCTCTGACGGGGCAGAGCGTACAGCCTGTAGCAGGTCTATGACGGGGCTGAGCGTACAGCCTGTAGCAGGTCTCTGACAGGGCGGAGCATACAGCCTGTAGCAGGTTTCTGACAGGGCAGAGTGTGGAGCCTGTAGCAGGTCTCTGACGGGGCGGATTGTGGAGCCTGTAGCAGGTCTCTGACGGGGCGGAGTGTGGAGCCTGTAGCAGGTCCCTGACGGGGCGGAGTGTGGAGCCAGTAGCAGGTCTCTGACGGGGCGGAGTGTTGAGCCTGTAGCAGGTCTCTGACGGGGCGGAGCTGTGACAGCCTGTAGCAGGTCTCTGACGGGGCGGAGCTGTACAGCCTGTAGCAGGTCTCTGACGGGGTGGAGTGTACAGCCTGTAGCAGGTCTCTGACGGGGCGGAGCGTACAGCCTGTAGCAGGTCTCTGACGGGGCGGAGTGTGGAGCCTGTAGCAGGTCTCTGACGGGGCGGAGCGTACAGCCTGTAGCAGGTCACTGACAGGGCGGAGTGTACAGCCTGTAGCAGGTCTCTGACGGGGCGGAGTGTGGAGCCTATAGCAGGTCTCTGACGGGGCGGAGTGTGGAGCCTGTAGCAGGTCTCTGACGGGGCGGAGTGTGGAGCCTGTAGCAGGTCTCTGACAGGGCGGAGAGTACAGCCTGTAGCAGGTCTCTGACGGGGCGGAGTGTGGAGCCTGTAGCAGGTCTCTGACGGGGCGGAGCGTACAGCCTGTAGCAGGTCTCTGACGGGGCGGAGTGTGGAGCCTGTAGCAGGTCTCTGACGGGGCGGAGTGTGGAGCCTGTAGCAGGTCTCTGACGGGGCAGAATGTACAGCCTGTAGCAGGTCTCTGACGGGGCAGAGCGTACAGCCTGTAGCAGGTCTATGACGGGGCTGAGCGTACAGCCTGTAGCAGGTCTCTGACAGGGCGGAGCATGACAGCCTGTAGCAGGTCTCTGACAGGGGCAGAGTGTGGAGCCTGTAGCAGGTCTCTGACGGGGCGGAGTGTGGAGCCTGTAGCAGGTCTCTGACGGGGCGGAGTGTGGAGCCTGTAGCAGGTCTCTGACGGGGCGGAGTGTGGAGCCAGTAGCAGGTCTCTGACGGGGCGGAGTGTGGAGCCTGTAGCAGGTCTCTGATGGGGCGGAGCATACAGCCTGTAGCAGGTCTCTGATGGGGCGGAGCGTACAGCCTGTAGCAGGTCTCTGACGGGATGGAGCGTACAGCCTGTAGCAGGTCTCTGACGGGGCGGAGTGCACAGCCTGTAGCAGGTCTCTGATGGGGTGGAGTGTGGAGTCTGTAGCAGGTCTCTGATGGGGCAGAGCGTACAGCCTGTAGCAGGTCACTGACAGGGCGGAGTGTACAGCCTGTAGCAGGTCTCTGACGGGGCGGAGTGTGGAGACTATAGCAGGTCTCAAACGGGGCGGAGTGTGGAGCCTGTAGCAGGTCTCTGACGGGGCGGAGTGTGGAGCCTGTAGCAGGTGTCTGACAGGGCAGAATGTACAGCCTGTAGCAGGTCTCTGACGGGGCGGAGTGTGGAGCCTGTAGCAGGTCTCTGACGGGGCGGAGCGTACAGCCTGTAGCAGGTCTCTGACGGGGCGGAGTGTGGAGCCTGCAGCAGGTCTCTGATGGGGCAGAGCGTACAGCCTGTAGCAGGTCCCTGACAGGGCGGAGTGTGGAGCCTGTAGCAGGTCTCTGACAGGGCGGAGCGTACAGCCTGTAGCAGGTCTCTGACAGGGCGGATTGTGGAGCCTGTAGCAGGTCTCAGACGAGGCGGAGTGTGGAGCCTGTAGCAGGTCTCTGACGAGGCGGAGTGTGGAGCCTGTAGCAGGTCTCTGACGGGGCGGAGGGTACAGCCTGTAGCAGGTCTCTGACGGGGCGGAGTGTACAGCCTGTAGCAGGTCTCTGACAGGGCGGAGTGTACAGCCTGTAGCAGGTCTCTGACAGGGCGGAGTGTGGAGCCTGTAGCAGGTCTCTGACAGGGCGGAGTGTGGAGCCTGTAGCTGGTCTCTGACAGGGCGGAGTGTGGAGCCTGTAGCTGGTCTCTGACAGGGCGGAGTGTGGAGCCTGTAGCAGGTCTCTGACAGGGCGGAGTGTGCAGCCTGTAGCAGGTCTCTGACAGGGCGGATTGTGGAGCCTGTAGCAGGTCTCTGACAGGGCAGAGCATACAGCCTGTAGCAGGTCTCTGACGGGGAGGAGTGTACAGCCTGTAGCAGGTCTCTGACGCGGCGGAGCGTAAAGCCTTTAGCAGGTCTCTGACAGGGCGGAGCATACAGCCTGTAGCAGGTCTCTGACAGGGAGGAGTGTGGAGCATGTAGCAGGTCTCTGACGGGGTGGAGCGTGGAGCCTGTAGCAGGTCTCTGACGGGGCGGAGCGTGGAGCCTGTAGCAGGTCTCTGACAGGGCAGAGCGTACAGCCTGTAGCAGGTCTCTGACGGGGCGCTGTGTGGACCTTTAGCAGGTCTCTGATGGGGCGGAGTGTGGAGCCTGTAGCAGGTCTCTGACGGGGCGGAGTGTGGAGCCTGTAGCAGGTCTCTGACGGGGCAGAGCGTACAGCCTGTAGCAGGTCTCTGACGGGGCAGAGCGTACAGCCTGTAGCAGGTCTCTGACGGGGCGGAGCGTACAGCCTGTAGCAGGTCTCTTACGGGGCGGAGTGTGCAGCCTGTAGCAGGTCTCTGACGGGGCGGAGTGTGGAGCCTATAGCAGGTCTCTGACGGGGCAGAGCGTACAGCCTGTAGCAGGTCTCTGACGGGGCAGAGCGTACAGCCTGTAGCAGGTCTATGACGGGGCTGAGCGTACAGCCTGTAGCAGGTCTCTGACAGGGCGGAGCATACAGCCTGTAGCAGGTTTCTGACAGGGCAGAGTGTGGAGCCTGTAGCAGGTCTCTGACGGGGCGGAGTGTGGAGCCTGTAGCAGGCCTCTGATGGGGCAGAGTGTGGAGCCTATAGCAGGGTCTCTGACAGGGCGGAGCATGCAGCTTGTAGCAGGTCTCTGACGGGGCGGAGTGTACAGCCTGTAGCAGGTCTCTGACGGGGCGGAATGTGGAGACCATAGCAGGCCTCAAACGGGGCGGAGTGTGGAGCCAGCAGCAGGTCTCTGACGGGGCGTAGTGTGGAGCCTGTAGCAGGTCTCTGACAGGGCAGAATGTACAGCCTGTAGCAGGTCTCTGAAGGGGCGGAGTGTGGAGCCTATAGCAGGTCTCTGACGGGGCGGAGTGTCGAGCCTGTAGCAGGTCTCTGACAGGGCAGAATGTACAGCCTGTAGCAGGTCACTGACGGGGCGGAGTGTGGAGCCTATAGCAGGTCTCTGACGGGGTGGAGTGTGGAGCCAGTAGCAGGTCTCTGACGGGGCGGAGTGTGGAGCCTGTAGCAGGTCTCTGAGAGGGCGGAATGTACAGCCTGTAGCAGGTCTCTGACGGGGCGGAGTGTGGAGCCTGTAGCAGGTCTCTGACAGGGCGGAGTGTGGAGCCTGTAGCAGGTCTCTGACGGGGCGGAGTGTGGAGCCTGTAGCAGGTCTCTGACGGGGCAGAGCGTACAGCCTGTAGCAGGTCTCTGACGGGGCAGAGCGTACAGCCTGTAGCAGGTCTCTGACGGGGCGGAGCGTACAGCCTGTAGCAGGTCTCTGACGGGGCGGAGTGTGGAGCCTGTAGCAGGTCTCTGACGGGGCGGAGTGTGGAGCCTATAGCAGGGTCTGACGGGGCAGAGCGTACAGCCTGTAGCAGGTCTCTGACGGGGCAGAGCGTACAGCCTGTAGCAGGTCTATGACGGGGCTGAGCGTACAGCCTGTAGCAGGTCTCTGACAGGGCGGAGCATACAGCCTGTAGCAGGTCACTGACGGGGCGGAGTGTGGAGCCTATAGCAGGTCTCTGACGGGGTGGAGTGTGGAGCCAGTAGCAGGTCTCTGATGGGGCGGAGTGTGGAGCCTGTAGCAGGTCTCTGACAGGGCAGAGTGTGCAGCCTGTAGCAGGTCTCTGACGGGGCGGAGTGTGGAGCCTGTAGCAGGTCTCTGACGGGGCGGAGTGTACAGCCTGTAGCAGGTCTCTGACGGGGCGGAGTGTACAGCCTGTAGCAGGTCTCTGACAGGGCGGAGTGTACAGCCTGTAGCAGGTCTCTGACGGGGCGGAGTGTACAGCCTGTAGCAGGTCTCTGACGGGGCGGAGTGTACAGCCTGTAGCAGGTCTCTGACGGGGCGGAGTGTGGAGCCTGTAGCAGGTCTCTGACGGGGCGGAGTGTGGAGCCTGTAGCAGGTCTCTGACGGGGCGGAGTGTGGAGCCTGTAGCAGGTCTCTGACAGGGCAGAATGTACAGCCTGTAGCAGGTCTCTGAAGGGGCGGAGTGTCGAGCCTGTAGCAGGTCTCTGACAGGGCAGAATGTACAGCCTGTAGCAGGTCACTGACGGGGCGGAGTGTGGAGCCTATAGCAGGTCTCTGACGGGGTGGAGTGTGGAGCCAGTAGCAGGTCTCTGACGGGGCGGAGTGTGGAGCCTGTAGCAGGTCTCTGAGAGGGCGGAATGTACAGCCTGTAGCAGGTCTCTGACGGGTCGGAGTGTGGAGCCTGTAGCAGGTCTCTGACAGGGCGGAGTGTGGAGCCTGTAGCAGGTCACTGACGGGGCGGAGTGTGGAGCCTGTAGCAGGTCTCTTACGGGGCGGAGTGTGGAGCCTGTAGCAGGTCTCTGACGGGGCGGAGTGTGGAGCCTGTAGCAGGTCTCTGACGGGGCGTAGTGTGGAGCCTGTAGCAGGTCTCTGACAGGGCAGAATGTACAGCCTGTAGCAGGTCACTGACGGGGCGGAGTGTGGAGCCTATAGCAGGTCTCTGACGGGGTGGAGTGTGGAGCCAGTAGCAGGTCTCTGACGGGGCGGAGTGTGGAGCCTGTAGCAGGTCTCTGAGAGGGCGGAATGTACAGCCTGTAGCAGGTCTCTGACGGGGCGGAGTGTGGAGCCTGTAGCAGGTCTCTGACAGGGCGGAGTGTGGAGCCTGTAGCAGGTCTCTGACGGGGCGGAGTGTGGAGCCTGTAGCAGGTCTCTGACGGGGCGGAGTGTGGAGCCTGTAGCAGGTCTCTGACGGGGCGGAGTGTGGAGCCTGTAGCAGGTCTCTGACGGGGCGGAGTGTGGAGCCTGTAGCAGGTCTCTGACGGGATGGAGCGTACAGCCTGTACCAGGTCTCTGACGGGGCGGAGTGCACAGCCTGTAGCAGGTCTCTGATGGGGTGGAGTGTGGAGTCTGTAGCAGGTCTCTGATGGGGCAGAGCGTACAGCCTGTAGCAGGTCACTGACAGGGCGGAGTGTACAGCCTGTAGCAGGTCTCTGACGGGGCGGAGTGTGGAGACTATAGCAGGTCTCAAACGGGGCGGAGTGTGGAGCCTGTAGCAGGTCTCTGACGGGGCGGAGTGTGGAGCCTGTAGCAGGTGTCTGACAGGGCAGAATGTACAGCCTGTAGCAGGTCTCTGACGGGGCGGAGTGTGGAGCCTGTAGCAGGTCTCTGACGGGGCGGAGCGTACAGCCTGTAGCAGGTCTCTGACGGGGCGGAGTGTGGAGCCTGCAGCAGGTCTCTGATGGGGCAGAGCGTACAGCCTGTAGCAGGTCCCTGACAGGGCGGAGTGTGGAGCCTGTAGCAGGTCTCTGACAGGGCGGAGCGTACAGCCTGTAGCAGGTCTCTGACAGGGCGGATTGTGGAGCCTGTAGCAGGTCTCAGACGAGGCGGAGTGTGGAGCCTGTAGCAGGTCTCTGACGAGGCGGAGTGTGGAGCCTGTAGCAGGTCTCTGACGGGGCGGAGGGTACAGCCTGTAGCAGGTCTCTGACGGGGCGGAGCGTACAGCCTGTAGCAGGTCTCTGACAGGGCGGAATGTACAGCCTGTAGCAGGTCTCTGACAGGGCGGAGTGTGGAGCCTGTAACAGGTCTCTGACAGGGCGGAGTGTGGAGCCTGTATCAGGTCTCTGACAGGGCGGAGTGTGGAGCCTGTAGCTGGTCTCTGACAGGGCGGAGTGTGGAGCCTGTAGCAGGTCTCTGACAGGACGGAGTGTTCAGCCTGTAGCAGGTCTCTGACAGGGCGGATTGTGGAGCCTGTAGCAGGTCTCTGACAGGGCAGAGCATACAGCCTGTAGCAGGTCTCTGACTGGGAGGAGTGTACAGCCTGTAGCAGGTCTCTGACGCGGCGGAGCGTAAAGCCTTTAGCAGGTCTCTGACAGGGCGGAGCATACAGCCTGTAGCAGGTCTCTGACAGGGAGGAGTGTGGAGCATGTAGCAGGTCTCTGACGGGGTGGAGCGTGGAGCCTGTAGCAGGTCTCTGACGGGGCGGAGCGTGGATCCTGTAGCAGGTCTCTGACAGGGCAGAGCGTACAGCCTGTAGCAGGTCTCTGACGGGGCGCTGTGTGGACCTTTAGCAGGTCTCTGATGGGGCGGAGTGTGGAGCCTGTAGCAGGTCTCTGACGGGGAGGAGTGTGGAGCCTGTAGCAGGTCTCTGACGGGGCAGAGCGTACAGCCTGTAGCAGGTCTCTGACGGGGCAGAGCGTACAGCCTGTAGCAGGTCTCTGACGGGGCGGAGCGTACAGCCTGTAGCAGGTCTCTTACGGGGCGGAGTGTGGAGCCTGTAGCAGGTCTCTGACGGGGCGGAGTGTGGAGCCTATAGCAGTTCTCTGACGGGGCAGAGCGTACAGCCTGTAGCAGGTCTCTGACGGGGCAGAGCGTACAGCCTGTAGCAGGTCTATGACGGGGCTGAGCGTACAGCCTGTAGCAGGTCTCTGACAGGGCGGAGCATACAGCCTGTAGCAGGTTTCTGACAGGGCAGAGTGTGGAGCCTGTAGCAGGTCTCTGACGGGGCGGAGTGTGGAGCCTGTAGCAGGCCTCTGATGGGGCAGAGTGTGGAGCCTATAGCAGGGACTCTGACAGGGCGGAGCATGCAGCTTGTAGCAGGTCTCTGACGGGGCGGAGTGTACAGCCTGTAGCAGGTCTCTGACGGGGCGGAATGTGGAGACCATAGCAGGCCTCAAACGGGGCGGAGTGTGGAGCCAGCAGCAGGTCTCTGACGGGGCGTAGTGTGGAGCCTGTAGCAGGTCTCTGACAGGGCAGAATGTACAGCCTGTAGCAGGTCTCTGAAGGGGCGGAGTGTGGAGCCGATAGCAGGTCTCTGACGGGGCGGAGTGTCGAGCCTGTAGCAGGTCTCTGACAGGGCAGAATGTACAGCCTGTAGCAGGTCACTGACGGGGCGGAGTGTGGAGCCTATAGCAGGTCTCTGACGGGGTGGAGTGTGGAGCCAGTAGCAGGTCTCTGACGGGGCGGAGTGTGGAGCCTGTAGCAGGTCTCTGAGAGGGCGGAATGTACAGCCTGTAGCAGGTCTCTGACGGGGCGGAGTGTGGAGCCTGTAGCAGGTCTCTGACAGGGCGGAGTGTGGAGCCTGTAGCAGGTCTCTGACGGGGCGGAGTGTGGAGCCTGTAGCAGGTCTCTGACGGGGCAGAGCGTACAGCCTGTAGCAGGTCTCTGACGGGGCAGAGCGTACAGCCTGTAGCAGGTCTCTGACGGGGCGGAGCGTACAGCCTGTTGCAGGTCTCTGACGGGGCGGAGTGTGGAGCCTGTAGCAGGTCCCTGACGGGGCGGAGTGTGGAGCCTATAGCAGGTCTCTGACGGGGCAGAGCGTACAGCCTGTAGCAGGTCTCTGACGGGGCAGAGCGTACAGCCTGTAGCAGGTCTATGACGGGGCTGAGCGTACAGCCTGTAGCAGGTCTCTGACAGGGCGGAGCATACAGCCTGTAGCAGGTTTCTGACAGGGCAGAGTGTGGAGCCTGTAGCAGGTCTCTGACGGGGCGGAGTGTGGAGCCTGTAGCAGGCCTCTGATGGGGCAGAGTGTGGAGCCTATAGCAGGGTCTCTGACAGGGCGGAGCGTGCAGCTTGTAGCAGGTCTCTGACGGGGCGGAGTGTGGAGCCTGTAGCAGGTTCCTGACGGGGCGGAGTGTACAGCCTGTAGCAGGTCTCTGACAGGGCGGAGTGTACAGCCTGTAGCAGGTCTCTGACAGGGCGGAGTGTACAGCCTGTAGCAGGTCTCTGACGGGGCGGAGTGTACAGCCTGTAGCAGGTCTCTGACGGGGCGGAGTGTACAGCCTGTAGCAGTTCTCTGACGGGGCGGAGTGTACAGCCTGTAGCAGGTCTCTGACGGGGCGGAATGTGGAGACTATAGCAGGCCTCAAACGGGGCGGAGTGTGGAGCCAGCGGCAGGTCTCTGACGGGGCGGAGTGTGGAGCCTGTAGCAGGTCTCTGACAGGGCAGAATGTACAGCCTGTAGCAGGTCTCTGAAGGGGCGGAGTGTCGAGCCTGTAGCAGGTCTCTGACAGGGCAGAATGTACAGCCTGTAGCAGGTCACTGACGGGGCGGAGTGTGGAGCCTATAGCAGGTCTCTGACGGGGTGGAGTGTGGAGCCAGTAGCAGGTCTCTGACGGGGCGGAGTGTGGAGCCTGTAGCAGGTCTCTGAGAGGGCGGAATGTACAGCCTGTAGCAGGTCTCTGACGGGTCGGAGTGTGGAGCCTGTAGCAGGTCTCTGACAGGGCGGAGTGTGGAGCCTGTAGCAGGTCACTGACGGGGCGGAGTGTGGAGCCTGTAGCAGGTCTCTTACGGGGCGGAGTGTGGAGCCTGTAGCAGGTCTCTGACGGGGCGGAGTGTGGAGCCTGTAGCAGGTCTCTGACGGGGCGGAGTGTTGAGCCTGTAGCAGGTCTCTGACAGGGCAGAATGTACAGCCTGTAGCAGGTCACTGACGGGGCGGAGTGTGGAGCCTATAGCAGGTCTCTGACGGGGTGGAGTGTGGAGCCAGTAGCAGGTCTCTGACGGGGCGGAGTGTGGAGCCTGTAGCAGGTCTCTGAGAGGGCGGAATGTGGAGCCTGTAGCAGGTCTCTGACGGGGCGGAGTGTGGAGCCTGTAGCAGGTCTCTGACAGGGCGGAGTGTGGAGCCTGTAGCAGGTCACTGACGGGGCGGAGTGTGGAGCCTGTAGCAGGTCTCTGACAGGGCGGAGTGTGGAGCCTGTAGCAGGTCTCTGACGGGGCGGAGTGTGGAGCCTGTAGCAGGTCTCTGACTGGGCGGAGTGTGGAGCCTGTAGCAGGTCTCTGACGGGGCGGAGTGTGGAGCCTGTAGCAGGTCCCTGACGGGGCGGAGTGTGGAGCCTGTAGCAGGTCTCTGACGGGGCGGAGTGTGGAGCCTGTAGCAGGTCTCTGACGGGGCGGAGTGTGGAGCCTGTAGCAGGTCTCTGACGGGGCGGAGTGTGGAGCCTGTAGCAGGTCTCTGACGGGGCGGAGTGTGGAGCCTGTAGCAGGTCTCTGATGGGGCGGAGTGTGGAGTCTGTAGCAGGTCTCTGACGGGGCGGAGTGTGGAGCCTGTAGCAGGTCTTTGATGGGGCGGAGTGTGGAGCCTGTAGCAGGTGTCTGACAGGGCAGAGTGTACAGCCTGTAGCAGGTCTCTGACGGGGCGGAGTGTGGTGCCTGTAGCAGGTCTCTGACGGGGCGGAGCGTACAGCCTGTAGCAGGTCTCTGACGGGGCGGAGTGTGGAGCCTGCAGCAGGTCTGTGATGGGGCAGAGCGTGCAGCCTGTAGCAGGTCCCTGACAGGGCGGAGTGTGGAGCCTGTAGCAGGTCTCTGACAGGGCGGAGTGTGGAGCCTGTAGCAGGTCTCTGACAGGGCGGAGTGTGGAGCCTGTAGCAGGTCTCTGACGAGGCGGAGTGTGGAGCCTGTAGCAGGTCTCTGACGAGGCGGAGTGTGGAGCCTGTAGCAGGTCTCTGACGAGGCGGAGTGTGGAGCCTGTAGCAGGTCTCTGACGGGGCAGAGGGTACAGCCTGTAGCAGGTCTCTGACAGGGCGGAATGTACAGCCTGTAGCAGGTCTCTGACAGGGCGGAGTGTGGAGCCTGTAGCAGGTCTCTGACAGGGCGGAGTGTGGAGCCTGTAGCAGGTCTCTGACAGGGCGGACTTTGGAGCCTGTAGCAGGTCTCTGACAGGACGGAGTGTTCAGCCTGTAGCAGGTCTCTGACAGGGCCGATTGTGGAGTCTGTAGCAGGTCTCTGACAGGGCAGAGCATACAGCCTGTAGCAGGTCTCTGACGGGGCGGAGCGTGGAGCCAGCAGCAGGTCTCTGACGGGGCGGAGTGTGGAGCCTGTAGCAGGTCTCTGACAGGGCGGAGTGTGGAGCATATAGCAGGTCTCTGATGGGGCGGAGCGTACAGCATGTAGCAGGTCTCTGACTGGGCAGAGTGTACAGCCTGTAGCAGGTCTCTGATGGGGCGGAGTGTGGAGCCTGTAGCTGGTCTCTGACGGGGCGGAGCGTACAGTCTGTAGCAGGTCTCTGATGGGGCGGAGTGTGGAGACTATAGCAGGTCTCTGACGGGGCGGAGTGTACGGCCTGTATCAGGTCTCTGATTGGGCGGTGTGTGGAGCCTGTAGCAGGTCTCTGTCAGGACGGAGTGTGGAGCCGATAGCAGGTCTCTGACAGGGCGGAGTGTGGAGCCAGTAGCAGATCTCTGACGGGGCGGAGTGTGGAGCCTGTAGCAGGTCTCTGACGGGGCGGAGTGTGGAGCCTGTAGCAGGTCTCTGACGGGGCGGAGTGTGGAGCCTGTAGCAGGTCTCTGACGGGGCGGAGTGTGGAGCCTGTAGCAGGTCTCTGACGGGGCGGAGTGTGGAGCCTGTAGCAGGTCCCTGACGGGGCGGAGTGTGGAGCCTGTAGCAGGTCTCTGACGGGGCGGAGTGTGGAGCCTGTAGCAGGTCTCTGACGGGGCGGAGTGTGGAGCCTGTAGCAGGTCTCTGACGGGGCGGAGTGTGGAGCCTGTAGCAGGTCTCTGACGGGGCGGAGTGTGGAGCCTGCAGCAGGTCTTTGACGGGGCGGAGTGTGGAGCCTGTAGCAGGTGTCTGACAGGGCAGAATGTACAGCCTGTAGCAGGTCTCTGACGAGGCGGAGTGTGGAGCCTGTAGCAGGTCTCTGACGGGGCGGAGGGTACAGCCTGTAGCAGGTCTCTGACGGGGCGGAGCGTACAGCCTGTAGCAGGTCTCTGACAGGGCGGAATGTACAGCCTGTAGCAGGTCTCTGACAGGGCGGAGTGTGGAGCCTGTAGCAGGTCTCTGACAGGGCGGAGTGTGGAGCCTGTAGCAGGTCTCTGACAGGACGGAGTGTTCAGCCTGTAGCAGGTCTCTGACAGGGCGGATTGTGGAGCCTGTAGCAGGTCTCTGACAGGGCAGAGCATACAGCCTGTAGCAGGTCTCTGACGGGGCGGAGGGTACAGCCTGTAGCAGGTCTCTGACGGGGCGGAGCGTACAGCCTGTAGCAGGTCTCTGACAGGGCGGAATGTACAGCCTGTAGCAGGTCTCTGACAGGGCGGAGTGTGGAGCCTGTAGCAGGTCTCTGACAGGGCGGAGTGTTCAGCCTGTAGCAGGTCTCTGACGGGGCAGAGCGTACAGCCTGTAGCAGGTCTCTGACGGGGCAGAGCGTACAGCCTGTAGCAGGTCTATGACGGGGCTGAGCGTACAGCCTGTAGCAGGTCTCTGACAGGGCGGAGCATACAGCCTGTAGCAGGTTTCTGACAGGGCAGAGTGTGGAGCCTGTAGCAGGTCTCTGACGGGGCGGAGTGTGGAGCCTGTAGCAGGCCTCTGATGGGGCAGAGTGTGGAGCCTATAGCAGGGTCTCTGACAGGGCGGAGCGTGCAGCTTGTAGCAGGTCTCTGACGGGGCGGAGTGTGGAGCCTGTAGCAGGTTCCTGACGGGGCGGAGTGTACAGCCTGTAGCAGGTCTCTGACAGGGCGGAGTGTACAGCCTGTAGCAGGTCTCTGACAGGGCGGAGTGTACAGCCTGTAGCAGGTCTCTGACGGGGCGGAGTGTACAGCCTGTAGCAGGTCTCTGACGGGGCGGAGTGTACAGCCTGTAGCAGTTCTCTGACGGGGCGGAGTGTACAGCCTGTAGCAGGTCTCTGACGGGGCGGAATGTGGAGACTATAGCAGGCCTCAAACGGGGCGGAGTGTGGAGCCAGCGGCAGGTCTCTGACGGGGCGGAGTGTGGAGCCTGTAGCAGGTCTCTGACAGGGCAGAATGTACAGCCTGTAGCAGGTCTCTGAAGGGGCGGAGTGTCGAGCCTGTAGCAGGTCTCTGACAGGGCAGAATGTACAGCCTGTAGCAGGTCACTGACGGGGCGGAGTGTGGAGCCTATAGCAGGTCTCTGACGGGGTGGAGTGTGGAGCCAGTAGCAGGTCTCTGACGGGGCGGAGTGTGGAGCCTGTAGCAGGTCTCTGAGAGGGCGGAATGTACAGCCTGTAGCAGGTCTCTGACGGGTCGGAGTGTGGAGCCTGTAGCAGGTCTCTGACAGGGCGGAGTGTGGAGCCTGTAGCAGGTCACTGACGGGGCGGAGTGTGGAGCCTGTAGCAGGTCTCTTACGGGGCGGAGTGTGGAGCCTGTAGCAGGTCTCTTACGGGGCGGAGTGTGGAGCCTGTAGCAGGTCTCTGACGGGGCGGAGTGTGGAGCCTGTAGCAGGTCTCTGACGGGGCGTAGTGTGGAGCCTGTAGCAGGTCTCTGACAGGGCAGAATGTACAGCCTGTAGCAGGTCACTGACGGGGCGGAGTGTGGAGCCTATAGCAGGTCTCTGACGGGGTGGAGTGTGGAGCCAGTAGCAGGTCTCTGACGGGGCGGAGTGTGGAGCCTGTAGCAGGTCTCTGAGAGGGCGGAATGTACAGCCTGTAGCAGGTCTCTGACGGGTCGGAGTGTGGAGCCTGTAGCAGGTCTCTGACAGGGCGGAGTGTGGAGCCTGTAGCAGGTCACTGACGGGGCGGAGTGTGGAGCCTGTAGCAGGTCTCTGACGGGGCGGAGTGTGGAGCCTGTAGCAGGTCTCTGACGGGGCGGAGTGTGGAGCCTGTAGCAGGTCTCTGACGGGGCGGAGTGTGGAGCCTGTAGCAGGTCTCTGACGGGGCGGAGTGTGGAGCCTGTAGCAGGTCCCTGACGGGGCGGAGTGTGGAGCCTGTAGCAGGTCTCTGACGGGGCGGAGTGTGGAGCCTGTAGCAGGTCTCTGACGGGGCGGAGTGTGGAGCCTGTAGCAGGTCTCTGACGGGGCGGAGTGTGGAGCCTGTAGCAGGTCTCTGACGGGGCGGAGTGTGGAGCCTGTAGCAGGTCTCTGACGGGGCGGAGTGTGGAGTCTGTAGCAGGTCTCTGACGGGGCGGAGTGTGGAGCCTGTAGCAGGTCTTTGATGGGGCGGAGTGTGGAGCCTGTAGCTGGTGTCTGACAGGGCAGAGTGTACAGCCTGTAGCAGGTCTCTGACGGGGCGGAGTGTGGTGCCTGTAGCAGGTCTCTGACGGGGCGGAGCGTACAGCCTGTAGCAGGTCTCTGACGGGGCGGAGTGTGGAGCCTGCAGCAGGTCTGTGATGGGGCAGAGCGTGCAGCCTGTAGCAGGTCCCTGACAGGGCGGAGTGTGGAGCCTGTAGCAGGTCTCTGACAGGGCGGAGTGTGGAGCCTGTAGCAGGTCTCTGACAGGGCGGAGTGTGGAGCCTGTAGCAGGTCTCTGACGAGGCGGAGTGTGGAGCCTGTAGCAGGTCTCTGACGAGGCGGAGTGTGGAGCCTGTAGCAGGTCTCTGACGAGGCGGAGTGTGGAGCCTGTAGCAGGTCTCTGACGGGGCAGAGGGTACAGCCTGTAGCAGGTCTCTGACAGGGCGGAATGTACAGCCTGTAGCAGGTCTCTGACAGGGCGGAGTGTGCAGCCTGTAGCAGGTCTCTGACAGGGCGGAGTGTGGAGCCTGTAGCAGGTCTCTGACAGGGCGGACTTTGGAGCCTGTAGCAGGTCTCTGACAGGACGGAGTGTTCAGCCTGTAGCAGGTCTCTGACAGGGCCGATTGTGGAGTCTGTAGCAGGTCTCTGACAGGGCAGAGCATACAGCCTGTAGCAGGTCTCTGACGGGGCGGAGCGTGGAGCCAGCAGCAGGTCTCTGACGGGGCGGAGTGTGGAGCCTGTAGCAGGTCTCTGACAGGGCGGAGTGTGGAGCCAGTAGCAGGTCTCTGATGGGGCGGAGCGTACAGCATGTAGCAGGTCTCTGACGAGGCAGAGTGTACAGCCTGTAGCAGGTCTCTGATGGGGCGGAGTGTGGAGCCTGTAGCTGGTCTCTGACGGGGCGGAGCGTACAGCCTGTAGCAGGTCTCTGATGGGGCGGAGTGTGGAGACTATAGCAGGTCTCTGACGGGGCGGAGTGTACAGCCTGTATCAGGTCTCTGATTGGGCGGTGTGTGGAGCCTGTAGCAGGTCTCTGTCAGGGCGGAGTGTGGAGCCTATAGCAGGTCTCTGACAGGGCGGAGTGTGGAGCCAGTAGCAGATCTCTGACGGGGCGGAGTGTGGAGCCTGTAGCAGGTCTCTGACGGGGCGGAGTGTGGAGCCTGTAGCAGGTCTCTGACGGGGCGGAGTGTGGAGCCTGTAGCAGGTCTCTGACGGGGCGGAGTGTGGAGCCTGTAGCAGGTCTCTGACGGGGCGGAGTGTGGAGCCTGTAGCAGGTCTCTGACGGGGCGGAGTGTGGAGCCTGTAGCAGGTCTCTGACGGGGCGGAGTGTGGAGCCTGTAGCAGGTCTCTGACGGGGCGGAGTGTGGAGCCTGTAGCAGGTCTCTGACGGGGCGGAGTGTGGAGCCTGTAGCAGGTCTCTGACGGGGCGGAGTGTGGAGCCTGTAGCAGGTCTCTGACGGGGCGGAGTGTGGAGCCTGCAGCAGGTCTTTGACGGGGCGGAGTGTGGAGCCTGTAGCAGGTGTCTGACAGGGCAGAATGTACAGCCTGTAGCAGGTCTCTGACGGGGCGGAGTGTGGAGCCTGCAGCAGGTCTCTGATGGGGCAGAGCGTACAGCCTGTAGCAGGTCCCTGACAGGGCGGAGCGTACAGCCTGTAGCAGGTCTCTGACAGGGCGGATTGTGGAGCCTGTAGCAGGTCTCTGACGAGGCGGAGTGTGGAGCGTGTAGCAGGTCTCTGACGAGGCGGAGTGTGGAGCCTGTAGCAGGTCTCTGACGAGGCGGAGTGTGGAGCCTGTAGCAGGTCTCTGACGGGGCGGAGGGTACAGCCTGTAGCAGGTCTCTGACGGGGCGGAGCGTACAGCCTGTAGCAGGTCTCTGACAGGGCGGAATGTACAGCCTGTAGCAGGTCTCTGACAGGGCGGAGTGTGGAGCCTGTAGCAGGTCTCTGACAGGGCGGAGTGTGGAGCCTGTAGCAGGTCTCTGACAGGACGGAGTGTGGAGCCTGTAGCTGGTCTCTGACAGGGCGGAGTGTGGAGCCTGTAGCAGGTCTCTGACAGGACGGAGTGTTCAGCCTGTAGCAGGTCTCTGACAGGGCGGATTGTGGAGCCTGTAGCAGGTCTCTGACAGGGCAGAGCATACAGCCTGTAGCAGGTCTCTGACGGGGCGGAGGGTACAGCCTGTAGCAGGTCTCTGACGGGGCGGAGCGTACAGCCTGTAGCAGGTCTCTGACAGGGCGGAATGTACAGCCTGTAGCAGGTCTCTGACAGGGCGGAGTGTGGAGCCTGTAGCAGGTCTCTGACAGGGCGGAGTGTTCAGCCTGTAGCAGGTCTCTGACAGGGCGGATTGTGGAGCCTGTAGCAGGTCTCTGACAGGGCAGAGCATACAGCCTGTAGCAGGTCTCTGACGGGGAGGAGTGTACAGCCTGTAGCAGGTCTCTGACGGGGTGGAGCGTGGAGCCTGTAGCAGGTCTCTGACAGGGCGGAGCATACAGCCTGTAGCAGGTCTCTGACAGGGAGGAGTGTGGAGCCTGTAGCAGGTCTCTGACGGGGTGGAGCGTGGAGCCTGTAGCAGGTCTCTGACGGGGCGGAGCGTGGAGCCTGTAGCAGGTCTCTGACAGGGCAGAGCGTACAGCCTGTAGCAGGTCTCTGACGGGGCGCTGTGTGGACCTTTAGCAGGTCTCTGATGGGGCGGAGTGTGGAGCCTGTAGCAGGTCTCTGACGGGGCGGAGCGTGCAGCTTGTAGCAGGTCTCTGACGGGGCGGAGCGTGGAGCCTGTAGCTGGTCTCTGACAGGGCGGAGTGTGGAGCCTGTAGCAGGTCTCTGACATGACGGAGTGTTCAGCCTGTAGCAGGTCTCTGACAGGGCGGATTGTGGAGCCTGTAGCAGGTCTCTGACAGGGCAGAGCATACAGCCTGTAGCAGGTCTCTGACGGGGAGGAGTGTACAGCCTGTAGCAGGTCTCTGACGGCGCGGAGCGCAAAGCCTGTAGCAGGTCTCTGACAGGGCGGAGCATACAGCCTGTAGCAGGTCTCTGACAGGGAGGAGTGTGGAGCCTGTAGCAGGTCTCTGACGGGGTGGAGCGTGGAGCCTGTAGCAGGTCTCTGACGGGGCGGAGCGTGGAGCCTGTAGCAGGTCTCTGACAGGGCAGAGCGTACAGCCTGTAGCAGGTCTCTGACGGGGCGCTGTGTGGACCTTTAGCAGGTCTCTGATGGGGCAGAGTGTGGAGCCTGTAGCAGGTCTCTGACGGGTCGGAGCGTGCAGCTTGTAGCAGGTCTCTGACGGGGCGGAGTGTGGAGCCTGTAGCAGGTCTCTGACAGGGCGGAGTGTACAGCCTGTAGCAGGTCTCTGACGGGGCGGAGTGTACAGCCTGTAGCAGGTCTCTGACAGGGCGGAGTGTACAGCCTGTAGCAGTTCTCTGACGGGGCGGAGTGTATAGCCTGTAGCAGGTCTCTGACGGGGCGGAATGTGGAGACTATAGCAGGCCTCAAACGGGGCGGAGTGTGGAGCCAGCAGCAGGTCTCTGACGGGGCGGAGTGTGGAGCCTGTAGCAGGTCTCTGACAGGGCAGAATGTACAGCCTGTAGCAGGTCTCTGAAGGGGCGGAGTGTGGTGCCTATAGCAGGTCTCTGACTGGGCGGAGTGTCGAGCCTGTAGCAGGTCTCTGACAGGGCGGAGTGTGGAGCCTGTAGCAGGTCTCTGACGGGGCGGAGTGTGGAGCCTGTAGCAGGTCTCTGACGGGGCGGAGTGTACAGCCTGTAGCAGGTCTCTGATGGGGCGGAGTGTGGAGACTATAGCAGGTCTCTGATGGGGCGGTGTGTGGAGCCTGTAGCAGGTCTCTGACAGGGCGGAGTGTGGAGCCTATAGCAGCTCTCTGACAGGGCGGAGTGTGGAGCCAGTAGCAGTTCTCTGACGGGGCGGAGTGTGGAGCCTTTAGCAGGTCTCTGACAGGGCGGAGTGTGGAGCCAGTAGCAGTTCTCTGACGGGGCGGAGTGTTGAGCCTGTAGCAGGTCTCTGATGGGGCGGAGTGTGGAGACTGTAGCTGGTGTCTGACGGGGCGGAGCGTACAGCCAGTAGCAGGTCTCTGACGGGGCGGCGCGTGGAGCCTGTAGCAGGTCTCTGACAGGGCGGAGCGTACAGTCTGTAGCAGGTCTCTGACGGGGCGGCGCGCACAGCCTGTAACAGGTCTCTGACGGGGCGGAGTGTACAACCTGTAGCAGGTCTCTGACGGGGCGGTGCGAGGAGCCTGTAGCAGGTCTCTGACAGGGCGGAGTGTGGAGCCTATAGCAGGTCTCTGAGGGGGCGGAGCGTACAGCATGTAGCAGGTCTCTGACTGGGCAGAGTGTGGAGCCTGTAGCAGGCCTCTGATGGGGCGGAGTGTGGAGCCTGTAGCAGGCCTCTAATGGGGCGGAGTGTGGAGCCTTTAGCAGGCCTCTGATGGGGTGGAGTGTGGAGCCCGTTGCAGGCCTCTGATGGGGCGGAGTGTGGAGCCTGTAGCAGGTCTCTGACGGGGCGGAGTGTACAGCCTGTAGCAGGTCTCTGATGGGGCGGAGTGTGGAGCCTGTAGCAGGTCTCTGATGGGGCGGAGCGTACAGCCTGTAGCAGGTCTCTGATGGGGCGGAGTGTGGAGACTATAGCAGGTCTCTGACGGGGCGGTGTGTACAGCCTGTAGCAGGTCTCTGATGGGGCGGTGTGTGGAGCCTGTAGCAGGTCTCTGACAGGGCGGAGTGTGGAGCCTATAGCAGGTCTCTGACAGGGCGGAGTGTGGAGTCAGTAGCAGGTCTCTGACAGGGCGGAGTGTGGAGCCAGCAGCAGGTCTCTGACAGGGCGGAGTGTGGAGCCTGTAGCAGGTCTCTGACGGGGCGGAGTGTGGAGCCTGTAGCAGGTTTCTGACGGGGCGGAGTGTGGAGCCTGTAGCAGGTCTCTGACGGGGCGGAGTGTGGAGCCTGTAGCAGGTCTCTGACGGGGCGGAGTGTGGAGCCTGTAGCAGGTCTCTGACGGGGCGGAGTGTGGAGCCTGTAGCAGGTCTCTGACGGGGCGGAGTGTGGAGCCTGTAGCAGGTCTCTGACGGGGCGGAGTGTGGAGCCTGTAGCAGGTCTCTGACGGGGCGGAGTGTGCAGGCTGTAGCAGGTCTCTGACGGGGCGGAGTGTGGAGCCTGTAGCAGGTCTCTGATGGGGCGGAGTGTGGAGCCTGTAGCAGGTGTCTGACAGGGCAGAATGTACAGCCTGTAGCAGGTCTCTGATGGGGCGGAGCGTACATCCCGTAGCAGGTCTCTGATGGGGCGGAGCGTACAGCCTGTAGCAGGTGTCTGACGGGGTGGAGCGTACAGCCTGTAGCAGGTCTCTGACGGGGCGGAGCGTACAACCTGTAGCAGGTCTCTGACGGGGCGGCGCGTGGAGCCTGTAGCAGGTCTCTGACGGGGCGGAGTGTACAGCCTGTAGCAGGTCTCTGACGGGGCGGAGTGTGGAGCCTGTAGCAGGTCTCTGACGGGGCGGAGTGTGGAGCCTGTAGCAGGTCTCTGACGGGGCGGAGTGTGGAGCCTGTAGCTGGTCTCTGACGGGGCGGAGTGTGGAGCCTGTAGCAGGTCTCTGACGGGGCGGAGCGTGGAGCCTGTAGCAGGTCTCTGACGGGGCGGAGCGTGGAGCCTGTAGCAGGTCTCTGACGGGGCGGAGCGTGGAGCCTGTAGCAGGTCTCTGACGGGGCGGAGCGTGGAGCCTGTAGCAGGTCTCTGACGGGGCGGAGCGTGGAGCCTGTAGCAGGTCTCTGACGGGGCGGAGCGTACAGCCTGTAGCAGGTCTCTGACGGGGCGGAGCGTACAGCCTGTAGCAGGTCTCTGACGGGGCGGAGCGTACAGCCTGTAGCAGGTCTCTGACTGGGCGGAGTGTGGAGTCTGTAGTAGGTCTCTGACGGGGTGGAGTGTGGAGCCACTGACAAGCCAGTTGGACAAGGCCTATTACAGTAAAACTGTTCACATAAATTATCATAAATTAGCAATTCTACTGCAGAGTAGCTTTCAAAGCATCAGTGTCTGTGCTCTCGGTTGGTCAGTTGCCTTTCATAAATTCAGCCAACAATGATGATGTGATAGTCTCCTCTGCCTTTTCAATGTAAGGGAAATACGTTTAGGGCAGTCACAGCCCAATTCCCTACTGCTTTGGCCAAAACAAGGCCAGACTCACATCTCCAGCCTCCATTCAATGCTCCATTCCCAACAGCTGCATCGTTTACACAGATGAGCACTAGGTTCATATAAAGTTTTTATGGGGAATAAAAATACTAAGAATTATTTGGAAAATTGGAGTTTTTTTCATGAGAACTATGTGGATTATGGGGTGATAGGGTAGAAATGTGTAAAATTGTGAAGGGTAGGAGCAGACTGTTCCAGTAGTTGAATGGGCCAAGAATCAGGGCCACAGGCACAAGAATAAATCTGAGTCTAGAAATACAAAGGAATTGCACCCATTCTTCAGGTGCTAATCGACCATCTAAGTTGCTAAGATGACAGGAAGTTCGGAAGTTCATGCTCATTAAAAGCTGGCCATGCCCCACCAGTGTTGGCAAAATAATAGGTATGTGGGGCCTATGCCTGAAGCAGGGGTTATACCTCTGGGCCCAGATTAGGTGCCCTGTCTGACAAACAGTAATTTGACAGTGACAGAAGATGGCGGCATAGTAATGTCACCGGACTAGTAATCCAGAGTCGAAGTCTGAAACATAAGTTCAAATCTCACCATGGCAGCTGGTCTCAGTAATAATGACCATGGCAACTTTCATTGATTGTTGTAAAACCCCATCTTGTTCGTTAATGTCCTTTAGGGAAGGAAACCTTGTTATTCTTACCCGCTCTGGCCTACATGTGATTCCAGACTCACAGCAATGTGTTTGTCTCTTAAATGTCCTCTGAAATGGCTGAGCAAGCCACTCAGTTCACGAGCAATTCAGGATGGGCAACAAATGATGTCCTTGCCAGCGACACCCACATCCCATGAATGAATGAAGAAAAAAAATCTCCTGTAATAAGGATTTTTATCCTTCAGTGAATTAAAAGTTGCCCAGGACACTGGGAAGTCTTTGAAAGGTGCCATGAGATCTTTACATTGACCCTGGAAGAACAGACAGGGCCTCTGTTTGTCATCTCATTTGAAAGAAGGCACCTCTGGAAGTGCAGGACTCACTCAGTACTGTGTGGGTCTTGACCTCGATATTCTGACCCTGAGGTGAGGGTGATAACCAACTGAGCCCTGGCCGTCAGCTTGGAAGGGATAATGGGAACTGGGCAGCTAGGTATAATTAGAACTATTAGCTGGCATGGAGGGTAAATGCTAGTGTATGGGAACATAGAAGCAGAAGGAGGGCATTCAGCCCTTCAAGCCTGCTCCGCCATTCAATACACTCATGGCTGATCATCCATTTCAATGCCTTTTTCGCACAGTATCCCCATATCCTTTGTCATTGGTGTTTAGAAATCTCAATCTCTGCTTTAAACATACTCAATGACTGAGCTTCCTCAGCCCTCTGAGGTAGAGAATTCCAAAAGGTTCACAACCCTTTGAGTAAAAAAAAATCTCTTCTCGGTCCTAAGTGGCTTCCTCCTTATTTTGAAATTGTGCCCCCTTGTTCTAGACACCCCAACCAGGGGAAACATCTTGTATTGTGATTCAATGGATACCTTGAGATGTTGGAAAACATTCTGCTGGAAGTGAATACTTGAGGTATCCTCTGTATGGGTTGAGAAAGTAATGTCGTAAACCTCTTGTCCCTCAGTGCAATCGAGAAGTTGAATGGCCACCAGTTTGAAAGGTACGCCTTGAGGATTTCGTACATCCCGGACGAGGAGGCGATGCAGCCCCCGGCACAGCGGCCACGTCGAGGGCCTGGGAGTCGTTCCATGCGGGAGCACAGTCAGTCCGCGGGTGCCGTACCCTCACACAAGCAGCTGGACATTCCCCTGCGGATCCTGGTGCCCACCCAGTTTGTCGGTGCCATTATTGGAAAGGAAGGGCTGACCATCAAGAACGTCACACAGCAGACACAATCAAAGTAAGCGCTGAGGTGACCGATTTCCCTTGTGCAGCTGGGGTCCTGGGTGTGGGGGGTGGACGTCACTCCAGATTACAGCCTCCCCCTGCTCTCGAGTGTTGTTCACACTCGGTCGCACTGTAGGGAGTTGATGTACGCTGCAGCCCTGTGGACTTCAAGTTCAGGCCCCAGGGAGGGGTTCATGTTACCAGACGGGCCCCTCATAGCGGTGTGTGTGGGTGGGTCGAACTCCCCATCGATGGGGGAAAGGTGGTGGGGTGGCGATGGTTGATTTTTCCCATGAGGTTGGAGGGGTGGTGACTGAAGAGGGATGTTGAGTTACCCCATTGGGTGAGTCAAGTTTTCCCCGTTCATAGAATTTTAGAGTGGTTACAACATAGAGGAGGCCATTCAGCCAATTGTGACTGTGCCAGCTCTCTGTCAGAGCGACTCACCTGGTCCCACTCCCCCCACCTTATCCATGTAGCCTTGCAAAATTTTTCTCCCCAGATAATTATCCAATACCAGTTTGAAAGCCACAATTGAATCTGCCTCCGTGACACTGTCAGGCATTGCATCCCAGATCCTAGTCACTCGCTGCATAAGAGTTTTTCCTCATGTCACTGTTGCTTCTTTTGCCAGTCACCTTAAAATGGTGTCCCCTGGTTTTTGACCCTTCCACCACTGGGAATAGTTTCTCCCTATCTACTCTGTCCAGATCCCTCATGTTTTTGAACACCTCTATCAATTCTCTCAGCCTTTCCTTTGCCATGAAGGTGGGGGTGATTGAGTGCCCTGGCAGTTGGGGGAGCATTGCCTTAGAAGTTAAAACAGACGAGCTGAGCATTCACAGTTCATGCACAGGCCATGCTAGATGCTGTGGTCCTGGATGCCTTTCCTTTTGAAAGTTGCAGTGATCTGAACCTGCCTGCTTCTCCCTCAAATCACTGATGTAACATAACTTTCAATCACAAGTTTACATAATGATGCGACTGCCACTAGGCATGATGAATGGTGACCATGCTGGTTAAGGCCCCATACCCCTCCCCGCATCAAGCCCGACCTGTGTCTGTTTGTCCTCCCCTATATATGACGCATGCTCTACTCCCCCCAACCCCCCCCCCTTAGAATCGACATACATCGGAAGGAGAATGCAGGCGCAGCAGAGAAACCCATCAGCATTCATTCAACAGCTGAGGGATGTACAGCTGCCTGTCAGATGATCCTGGAAATTATGCACAAAGAGGCACAGGACACCAAATTGTAAGTAAATTGTGAGCTGGATCATTTGTCTGATCATTGTTGGATGTGTGCAAGGGTTTGTGTGTCTGTTTGATTCTGATTTCAAGCCTTCCGTTTTGCGCTTTTGCAATTTTCTCTCACCTACCCTGCCCCTGCCTGTCCCTCTCTGCCTGTCCCTCTCTGCCTGTCCCTCTCTGCCTGTCCCTCTCTGCCTGTCCCTCTCTGCCTGTCCCTCCCTGCCTGTCCCTCCCTGCCTCTCCCTCCCTGCCTCTCCCTCCCTGCCTCTCCCTCCCTGCCTGTCCCTCTCTGCCTGTCCCTCTCTGCCTGTCCCTCTCTGCCTGTCCCTCTCTGCCTGTCCCTCTCTGCCTGCCTCGCTCTGTCCCTCGCTCTGGCTCGCTCCCTGTCCCTCGCTCTGGCTCGCTCCCTGTCCCTCGCTCTGGCTCGCTCCCTGTCCCTCGCTCTGGCTCGCTCCCTGTCCCTCGCTCTGGCTCGCTCCCTGTCCCTCGCTCTGGCTCGCTCCCTGTCCCTCGCTCTGGCTCGCTCCCTGTCCCTCGCTCTGGCTCGCTCCCTGTCCCTCGCTCTGGCTCGCTCCCTGTCCCTCGCTCTGGCTCGCTCCCTGTCCCTCGCTCTGGCTCGCTCCCTGTCCCTCGCTCTGGCTCGCTCCCTGTCCCTCGCTCTGGCTCGCTCCCTGTCCCTCGCTCTGGCTCGCTACCTGTCCCTCGCTCTGGCTCGCTCCCTGTCCCTCGCTCGCCCTCGCCCCCTGTCCCTCGCTCGCCCTCGCCCCCTGTCCCTCGCTCGCCCTCGCCCCCTGTCCCTCGCTCGCCCTCGCCCCCTGTCCCTCGCTCGCCCTCGCCCCCTGTCCCTCGCTCGCCCTCGCCCCCTGTCCCTCGCTCGCCCTCGCCCCCTGTCCCTCGCTCGCCCTCGCCCCCTGTCCCTCGCTCGCCCTCGCCCCCTGTCCCTCGCTCGCCCTCGCCCCCTGTCCCTCGCTCGCCCTCGCCCCCTGTCCCTCGCTCGCCCTCGCCCTCGCTCGCCCTCCCCCTCGCTCGTCCTCGCCCTCCCCCTCGCTCGTCCTCGCCCTCACCCTCGCTCGCCCTCGCTCGCCCTCCCCCTCGCTCGCCCTCCCCCTCGCTCGCCCTCCCCCTCGCTCGCCCTCCCCCTCGCTCGCCCTCCCCCTCGCTCGCCCTCCCCCTCGCTCGCCCTCCCCCTCGCTCGCCCTCCCCCTCGCTCGCCCTCCCCCTCGCTCGCCCTCCCCCTCGCTCGCCCTCCCCCTCGCTCGCCCTCCCCCTCGCTCGCCCTCCCCCTCGCTCGCCCTCCCCCTCGCTCGCCCTCCCCCTCGCTCGCCCTCCCCCTCGCTCGCCCTCCCCCTCGCTCGCCCTCCCCCTCGCTCGCCCTCCCCCTCGCTCGCCCTCCCCCTCGCTCGCCCTCGCCCTCGCTCGCCCTCGCTCGCTCTCGCTCTCGCCCTCGCCCTCACACTCTCTCTTGCAGGCGCTCTCTCTCACTCTCATCTGCCCCGGTTTCTGGCTCTGCGTGTGCCCGCCTCTCTCTCTCCCTCTCTCTTTCTCTCTCTCTCTCTCTTTCTCCTCTCCCCCCAGCTCTGTCTCTCCCTCCTTCTCCCCCCTCTCTCCCTCCCGCTCTCTTACCTGCCCTGCATTTTCTCCATCTCTGTTTCTCTCTCATTGTGCCTAGAACTCTGTTCCCTAGGAAGAGTAACTTGTGTGCTGTCATTTTACACTGATGTTTAACCTTCTGCTTACATATTTTGCAAGTTATGGCCTTCCCTAGTATCACAACAACTGGATATGCAAAACTGTAATTGATTTCTTTCCTCTTCTCTCTCTTCTCCCTCATATCTCTAACTTCCTGTCTGTCTCTTCCTTTCTTCTCTCCCTCTCCTCTGCACTGTCTGTTAAACATTCCCAGGTCAGGTACAGTCAAGGGTTTAGATGCAGAGAATTCTCCCTTTCAGACTCTTCATTAAATGGAGTGGTTGAGGAAATTGTAGATGACATAGTCATGATCATTCAAAACTTTCGGTTCATAAATTGTCCCTATGAATTGGAAATTTGCCAATGTCACTCCCTTATTTAATAATGTTGGGGGAGCTAAACTAGGAAATTATAGGCATACTAGCCTTTTGTCTGTTGCAGGGAAGTTACTAATATTTGTTATTGGGACAGTGTGACTAGGCACTTGGATGAACATCAGCCATGAAGGGGTTGCAGAGCAGATTCAACAGACACCGGGGCTAAAAGGGTTAAGTGGAGAGAAAAAGTTGCATAGACTAGGCTTATTTTACCATGACTATAGAAGATTATAGGATGATCAATTTGAGGTATTTAACATGATTGAAAGGAGTTGATGGGATAGATGGAGAGAAGCTATTTCATCTGGTGGGGGAGTCCAGAACAAGGGGATATAACCTTAAAATTAGAGCTAGGCTATTCAGTGTAACACCCAGAAGTACCTCTTCACACAAAGGGTAGTGAAAAGCTGGAACTTGCTCCCTTTAAAAAACTTGAGGGGAGGGGCCACTAAAACTTTCAAAACTGAGATTGACGGATTTTTGTTAGACAAGGGATTTCGAACCAAGGTGAGTAAATAGCATTATTCAATGGTAACAGCACAGAAGGAGGCCATTTGGCCTGTCTTGTCCATGCCAGCTCTCTGCAAGAGGTACTTGCCTAGCCCCACTCCCTCAGCTTTTTCCCTGTAGCCCTGTAAATGTTTTCCCTTTCAACAATTATCCAATTCCATTTTCAAAGCCATGAGTGAATCTACTTTCACCACATTCTCAGGCAGTGCATTCAAGATCATGGCCACAAGCTGAGTTTTAAAAATAAAGGTTTTCCTCATGTTTCCTCTGGTTCTTTTGCCATTCACCTTGAATTGGCGTCCACTGGTTCTCAACCCTTCCAACAAAGGGAATAATTTTCCTCTATCTACTCGGTCCAGCCCATCATGATTTTTGAATACCTCTATCAAGTTTCCTCTCAGCCTTCTCATCCAAGGAGAACAGCCCCAGCATAGCCAAATCTGTCTTTGTAACTGAAGTCTTTCGTCCCTGGAACCATTCTAGTAAATATTTTCTGCAGTCTCTCTAAAGCCTTCGCATCCTAAAGTGTACAGAAGGCCTTTTATAAAGGTTCACCATAACCTCCTTGCTTTTGTACTCTCTGCGTCTATTTGTAAAGCCCAGGACCCCATATGCTTTATTAATCACTTTGAGCTTGCCACTTTGCTTTGTGCACAGTTCCCCTCTGCTCCTGCACCCCCTTTAGAATTGCACCCTTTACTTTATATTGGCTCTCCATTTTTCCTACCAAAATGAATCGCTTGCATCACTCTGCATTAAATTTCATCCGCCGTGTTTCTTCCGCCCCCTCACATTCCGCCAAGCTGTCCATGTCCAAAAAAACTCTACCACTATTCTCCTCGTAGTTCACCATATTTCCCAAGTGTTTTATCATTTGAATTGTGCCCTGTACACCCCAGTCTCGATCATTAATATGGATCAAGCAAAGCAGTGGTCCCAGTGCCAACTCCTGGGGCATTCCACTGTGTATACCTTCCTCCAGGCCAAAATACAGCCATTCGCCACTATTCCCTCTTTCATATCACTCAGCCAATTTTGTATCCATGCTGCTACTGTCCCTGTTGCTCCATGGGCTTCAAGTTTGTGACAAACCTGTTCTGTGGCAATTATCCAGTGTTTTTTGGAAGTCCATATACAGCACATCATCTGCACTACTCTCATCAACCCTCCCTATTACCTCATCAAAAATAGTCAAACTAGTTAAGATTTGCCCTGAAAAATATCAGTTCAGGGTTTACGTAATTAATCGATATTTGTTCACCTGACCTGTTATTTTTTTCCCCCTGATTATCAATTCTAAAAGCTTTCCCACCACTGAGGCTAAGCTGACTAGCCTGTAGTTGCTTGGTTTATCCTTGCATCCTTTTTTCGAATAAGGTTATGATAAGGTAAATAGAATTAAGATGCCGATCAGCCATGATCTAATTGAGTGGCGGAACAGGCTCGAGGGGCAGAATGACCTCCTTCTGTTCTTCTTCTGTTCTATCAAACACTCCCAGGAGAGATACAGCATGGATTAGATACAGAGTAAAGTTCCCTCTGCACTGCCCCAGCAAAGTGCCTCAGCACAAATCACAGAAGAGCCAGTGCACCAGTGTGATGCTGAGCTTCTTGGGTTTTCAAAGTGTGGAGAGCGGGAGGAAGACTATGGACTGGACGTGTGTGTAATGATTGTCCGTGCGTTTTAGCACTGAGGAGATCCCATTGAAAATCCTCGCTCACAACGGCTTTGTGGGACGGCTGATCGGTAAAGAAGGACGCAACCTGAAGAAAATAGAACAAGAAACAGGGACCAAAATAACCATCTCTCCGTAAGTTGAGCTTGTGCTTGGTTGTAGAGCTGATATTTATTGGACAGGGGATCAGTGCAGAAGGAAGCAGCAGCAAATTTAAACAGAGTGCTTGAATTCTGCCATTTTTTTTGTTTATTTACTGAATTTCATGCTGATGCAAGTGAGGGATTATCATTCTGTGTTCCATTCAGACCCTCCCTGGCTGATTTTTTTTAACAGAAGTCGAAACCAACCTTGTCCCATCAAACACATATTAGACAAAGTAAAAGCCCCCTCTTGACTATCCTGTCAAACACTCCAGGCAGGTACAACGCAGTTTAGATGTAGACTTGCAGAGCCCCAGAAGCATGGTAACAATGTGGACAGGATCCTTTTGTAAGCGTTGAACCCTGACGCACAATAAAGTCAGTTGGTGATGTTACTGGAATGGATGTTTCTGGAGTTAAAAATAGGAAGGGGTGGGTGGTGAGAATTCTGAATGCAGCGTATGATCCCAATCACCACAGTTGAAGTGTCACACAGTACTGAGTGTTACTCCTTGTATATCCGAACCAGGGAAACATATTGGGTATTTCCGCAACAATGGGAAGAAGCCCCTCTCTGCCTCTCCCCTGCCCCTGAACCTTGCCACATCAAGAGAGGTGGGCATTGGTAGGTCAGACAGCCCACAGTGCATCCTGGCGGGACCTGCAGTAAGGTGTCATGGATGTCAGCCCACTCATCAGAAGCATCCTAATAGTTGTAGTGGAGCTGAGCTGTCGGAGAGGTGTGTATGCTTGAGTGTGTCCACATTCTAAAGCATGTTTGTTGTGGCTGGTCAGGTTACAGGACTTGACGCTGTATAATCCGGAGAGGACCATCACTGTAAAGGGCAGCATTGAGGCCTGCTCAAAAGCTGAAGTAGAAATTATGAAGAAACTCAGAGAGGCATATGAAAATGACCTTGCTGCTATGAATGTAAGTTCCATTTGAAGGATTTTACCTAACTGTACTGAGGGGTTAACAAAGAAAGCTTGCCTTCTATGTTCCACCCTTTTCACATAGAGAAACATCCCAAGGCACTGAAGCAAAGAGGCGATTGGGAAGGTGACCGAAAGGCTGGTCAGGGTGGGGGAAAGATGGCATTTCAAGGAAGAGATGGAGATAAAGAGCTTTAGGGCGGGAGACCCAGAACATGGACCTAGCCTGCTGAAGACACAGCCACCTGTAATGGCGGAAGGGTAACTGAGAACCTCTGCTGCTCTAAGGGTGGGTGAGGGGCAGGACAGGTACAGCTGAGAAAGGCAGAAGCCTGTCCAATGCTTAGTCAAACATTCAGGATGATGCATGGCAGTGGTAAGAGGTGGATCACCCTGTATAATAAATGAGAGGAAGCAGGATAGTGTCAAATGGCGAGGATGCAGACAATGCAAGAGTTGTGAGCTGCTGGATGGCAGAGGAGGGAGGCCATTTGGCCCATGTCGCTGATCATATCAGACCAGCCTTGCAAACCCCCCACCCCCGCTGGCCTGCAACCCACCGCAGCCACACTGCTTGGTTGCTTCCTGTCGGCAAATGGACAGTTCCAGATCTTGTTGAGCTGGTCAGTTGATGAAATTGCTGCTCCCCTCATTCCCTGACCTCCCCCCAGCTGGGCACTCTCCTCTGCCTCACCTCAACAATGGAATGGGAAGAGAATAAAAACTCACAAGAATCCACAAAACTGTCTTGCTGGAGTGTTTGGCACAATCATGGCCAAAACAAAACACTTCGCTTTTTAAAAAAGATTTGTATTTAGAACTTGTGTTTATGCTTGTGTTATGTGCAAGATGAGCTTTGAACAAATATATTACCAAGTGGGCCCTGCGTTAGAGTATGAAGCCTACTAGGAAGAAACATTTTATCGACCCGTTGCCATGACACCGAATATGTACATTTTCTTTTCAATGCGATGGCTGAATAATGTTCGAACTATTCTGCACAAGGTTGAAAGTTTCATGGGCTGCACTTATTTTGATAAAGAGAGGCTCACGCACTGACTCACTCCCATTCACCAATCCCAATACCAGATGTTGCATCATGAAAGCTCTCAAATCCAGGCTGCACACAGACCTTGGGTTTACCTTCACACTTCACATTCTTTTTGAGAGCTTTGTGCCCATTGAGGTGCGCAGTGTTAGTACTGGTGACAACAACCTCTCTGAGATCAATGCAGCATAGAATGATACACCACAGAAGGAAAAAAACATTCAGTCCATTGTGCCTGTTGCTAACTCTTTTGTAAAACTACCCAATTAATCCTACTCTCCTGCACTTTCTCCATAGCCCTGCAATTTCTTTTCCTCCTTCAAATAAGAACAAAAGAAATGGGAGCAAGAATAGACACTTGGCCCTTTGAATCTGTTCTACCATTCAATAACATCATGCTTGATCATCTCATGCCCTATCCCTATACCTCATGATTCCCTTACCACCCAAGAATCTAATGATCTCTGCCTTGGCTGTACTCAATGACTGTGGTACTGGTGTCATCCACTGTGAAAACTGAGGCAAAATATTGATTAAATATCTATGCCATTTCTGCGTTCCCCACTATTAACTCCCCAGTCTCATCCTCTAAGGGACCAACATTCACTTTAGCTACTCACTTTCCTTTTATATACTTGTAGAAGCTTTTGCTATCAGTTTTTACATTTTGCATTAGTTTTCTTTCACAATTTACCTTTGCTCTTTTTATTTCATTTATTCACCATTCATAGACTATGTTTATTGTCCATTTTTGCTTCCTATTTCATTCAACTCCTGTTAATTATTTATCCTCCAAATCTACAACTGCTCTGACTTTGATATCATCTGCATATTTGACCATTAATGATTCCATGTCATTGATGCAAGTTAGAAACAGTGACCAAGAAATTCAGGGCCTGCTTATTTTTGCAAGCCTTATGCGCACATTGTTAACAGCCTGTGCCCATACGGTGAGGTCCAAATAGCCCTGGATTTTGGGCATTAGACCTCATCAAAATGTAGATGGAGCTGCAGTAGGAGCCGGCAAAGGTTATTGGTCTAATTTCAAGGTATATGATTGGGTTGGATTGTGGGATCTGACTTCAGGAACCGTGATTGGGTTTGGCGGGACATTGGTAGGAATATCACAGGCCTCAGGAGAACAGTTGGAAGGGATCGTAAGTGCTGTAGGGGATCAGGTAGCAAAATCGCAAACCTTGGATGTACTGTTTGGGGAATCGGGTAGGAATATAAGAACATGAGAGTATAAAAATAGGAGCAGGAGTAGACCATGTGGCCCCACAAATCCGCTCCACCATTCAGTACAATCATGGCTGAACATTGGCTTCAACTGACCATTCCCCATGATTCCCTGAGACACCAAAAATCTGTCTATCCCAGTCTTAAATATGCTCATGACGGAACATCCACAACCCTCTGCAGTAGAGAATTCCAAAGAGTTATAATCCTCTGAGTAAAGAAGTTTCTCCTCAAGTCAGGTCAAGTAGGTCAGATGTTTCTCAGTGCAAACTCGATGGGCCGAAGGGCCTCTTCTGCACTCTGTGATTCTGTGACTGAACATCCACTGCTCCTTGGAGCAGAGAGTTCCAATGGTTCACAGCCTTTTGAGTGAAGAAATTATCCTCAGTTTGAACCCCTAATTCTAGATTCCCGAGCCAGTGGAAGCATCCTCCCAGCATTTACCCTGTCAAGTCCCTTAAGAATTGTTTCAATTAGATCAAAATTTCCTCTCATTCTTCTAAACTCCAGAGAATGTAGGCTGAATCTATTCAATCTCTCCTCATAGGACAATCCCTCATCTGAGGAATCAATCTAGTGAACCTTCATTGCACTCCCTTGAAAGCAACTATGTGCTTCCTTAGGTAAGGAGACCAAATCTGTGCACCATATTCCAGGTGTGGTCTTGCCATGCCCTGTACATTCGTACTAAGGCTTCTTTACTTTTATACTCCAATCTCTTTGTAATAAAGGTTTTCTTTACTGATTGCTTGCTGTACCTACACGCTAACAGCCCAAGAACACCCAAGTCCCTCTGCAAACATTTTTTCACCATTGGAAAAATATTCTGCTTCTTTTAAATTTTCTGTTCCAAAGTGGTAACTTCACACTTGTTCACCTTTTATCTGTCACGTCCTTACTCACTCATTTACCTGTTGATTACTCTTTGCAGCCTTGTGGCTTACTTTCCCACTTAACTGTGTACTGGCAGCAAACTTGGAGATATTACACTTAGTCCCCTGAACTAAAATGAAAAGAAATTTCTTCACTGAAAGGGTTGTGAATCGTTGGAATTCTCTACCCCAGAGAGGTGTGAATGCTTAGTTATTGAGTGCATTTAAGATAGAGGTCAATAGATTTTTGATACTTAAGTAATTAAAGGATGTGGGGATATACAGGAAGGTGGAGTTGAGGTAGATCATCCATGATCTTACTGAATGACGAGAAGGCTCAAAAGGACCAAATGGCCTACCACTCCTTCTATTTCTTATATTCTAAGTCATTGAGATAAATCAGGATTGTCCAACCTTTTCATATGAGGGGCTACATTTCAATTTTTTTCTCAACACAAGGGATCAATGAGCAAATTTCAGTACGATAAGGTTGGGCACACATTAAATATGAATTTTTTTTAAAAGCCAAAGCAAAAATTGATAATTTTTTAAAAAAAGTATTTAATAAAAATGACTACTAAAAAGTGCCAAGTAACAGAGCTAAGCAAGTAAAGCTTTTTTTTCCTTTTTGCTTAAGAAGCAGAGCTAGAGAGCAAGACAAGGCCCCAAATCCTGGTCACCAGGGAAAGAGTGGAGACCGGGGCCAAGCTTTAAGAGTTGGATTTAACAAATACTTACTTTGGGTTCGCCTCTTCTAGTGCACGCTCCGAGCTGGCCTTGGCGGACTTTGTACGAAAGTGGTGTCAAAACCCTTTTAGCCCTCCTGGCCTGCTTTGTGGATAGGTTTTTGGGGAGGGAGGAGGGGTGTGTGTGTGTGTTATGTGTTGTGGGTTCTTGCTCTCATACAGACATTCACTCATTCTCCGTGAGGTTTTGACGTTTTATCACCGAGGAGAAATGTGGGCTGGCTGTGAAGGTGCCGTGACGTGCTTCCCCACTCCAACATGTCCATCCGGCTGTTTTGGCTAGGTGGGTGCTGTTGCTGCACCTGCTGTTCCGCGTGGCCTCCCCGGCCTGCTCTGCCATCTTGATCTCTGTGCCTTTTTTGGTGGGCCTGCAGGGGAGGGCAAGAGAGAGAATGTACCATAACTACTCAACTTGACGCTGTTGCTCCAATCGCAGACAGTTACCCTTCTGCATTTGCTGTTGATAAGGCTCACCATTGAATATTTTGAACAGTGAGTCCGCAGGCTGGATAGAGAGGCATAATGGGCTATGCTGGACAATCTTGATAAAGATTTTAAGTGGCTGAGGGCCAAGTACTGATCCTGTGGTACCCCACGCGTTACAGCCTGCCAACCTGAAAATGACCCGTTTTATTCCTGTTTTCTGTCTATTCATCAATCCATTATTCCATGCTAATATGCTACCCCCAATCCCATGAGTCTTAATTTTGTGAAACAGCCCCTTGTGTTGACACAGAATGCTTTTTGAACATCCAAATACACAAAACCCACTGGTTCCCTTATTATATCCTGCTAATAACTCTTAACAGGTTTGATAAACCTGCTTTTCCTTCATTAATCTGTGTAGACTCTATTTAATCGCATTATGATTTTCCAAGTGCCCTGTTGCCACCTCCCTAATAATGGATTCTACCCTTTTTCTGGCTGCTGACGTTAGGCTAATAAATGGCCTATAGTTCCCTTTCTCCTTTCTTGAATAGAGGAGTATTTATCCAGTTCCCCTTTGGAAGTTATTATTGAACATGCTTCTGTCACTTCAGGCAGTGCATTCCAATTCAGAACAACTCACGGTGTAAAAAAGAGAGGGTTCCTCATTTCTCCTCTGATTCCTTTGTCAATTACCTTAAATTTGCAGCCTTTCGTTATCACTTTTATCACTGGAAACTGTTTCTCCTTAATTACATTATCAAAACTATCCATAATTTCAAACACCACTATCAAATCTCCTCTTAATCTTCTCTGCTCTAAGGAGAACAACCTCAGTTTTTGCTGTCTCTCCATGTAACTGGTTCCAGGGATGAGGGACTTCATTCTAGTAAATCTGCACTGCACCCTTTCTAAGGCCTTGACATCCTTCCTGAAGTGCAGTGCCCAGTATTGGACTCAATACTCCAGTGGCTGGAGCTTTATAAAAGTTTAGCAAGACTTCCTTTTGTGCTGTGTGTCTGTGTTGATAAACCAAGTATATTATATGCCTTTTCAACAGCTTTCTTAACTTGTCCCGCTTCCTTCAAAGTTTGTCGACGCATTCCTGAACTCCTTTAACATCATATCATTTAGCTTATAGTGCCTCTCCTCATTCCAAAATGAATCATTTCACAGCTCTCTCATGACATTTTATCTGCTATGCGCCTGTCCATTTCAAGCAGTCTGCCCTCCTGAAGCCTTTTACTATCCTCCTTGTTGACTACATTGTACCATCTGCTAACTTTGACCTGGACTTGGGTTTTCAGGGCATAATTTCAAAGAACAATGATCCTAATACCAACGGCTGGATACACCACTTCACACTTCCCTCCTGTCTGAAGAAACTATATTTTTAGCACAACCGTCTGGTCTCTGTACCCATCCTCCATTGTCCCATGGGCTTCGATTTTACAAATAAGTATTATTTGGCGCTTTATCGAATGCCTTTCGAAAGTCCTGGGAAACAACATTAACCTCAGTAGCCCTCATCAGTCCTCACTATTAGTTCATCGAAGAACTTAATTAAATACGATTTCCTTTTAACAAATTCAACACGGCCTGTAATTATCAGCTATGTTCCACTTCCCTTTTTTGAACAAGGCTGTAACGTTTGCAGTTCTCTAGTCCCCTGGCACCTCCCTCTCATCTGAGGAGGATTGGAAGATTGTGGTCAGATCCTCTGCAATTTTCAGCGCTACTGCCTTGAGCAGCTTTGGATGCATCCCATCCATACTCGGTGACTTTTCTACTTACAAGTACCTTTTTATTTTTATCCTTATCCAGTTGCTCTGTTACCTCCTCCTTTACTGTAACAGTGGCAGAATCCTGTTTAGTGAAGAAAGATGCAAAGTACTCGGTTAGGACCCCAGGTCTGCCCCTTGCTTCCACAAGATGATCTTTTATGACCCCTAATCAGCTATGTGTTTGTTTTCAATAGTTTATCACTATTTGTGTTTATTAAAGACTTGGGTTTCCCTTTATGTGATTCATTAACCTACAACATCAACAACCTCTAATCTATTCTCTCATACTTTACTTTCCCCTCTTCATTTTTCCTTTGTACATTCTGTATTCTATTTGCTTCTCAACTGAATTACAAACTTGACATTTATCTTTTAGTGTTTTTTTGTTTTATTTTACTCACTTCATCATTAGTTATCCAGGGAATTCTAGATTTGAGAGCAGGTGGGGATAGGGTGTTAGTTATGATGGAGTTGATATTTGAGGGTGTGGGGATGAGGAGTGGTGTTAGGTGGAGTCACTATTTGAGAGCAGAGGGTTTTGGTTGTGGTGGAGTTAATATTGATTTCCCCGGTATATCGAACCGGTATAACTGGGTCTGTGAAGGCAGAATCATTGTTTGGAGCAAAATAAGGTAGGTCAGTAGCTGTGCTTCCACAGCCAGCAGAGACTTGGTTGCATTTGTGTCAGGGCTCCCAATAATGCAGCTATAATATTGCCAGAGAGTTCAGTGTCATGATTCACTGAGTGTTATCGAGGAGAATGGGAGAGAGATCTGGTCGCTGCCTGGCTTGGTCCAGGGGCAGTGTGATCAGGGATCAGAGAGAGATCTGATCACTGCCTGGCTTGGTCCAGGGGCAGTGTGATCGGAGATCAGAGAGAGGGATCTGATCACTGCCTGGCTCGGTCCAGGGGCAGTGTGATCGGGGATCAGAGAGAGGGATCTGATCACTGCCTGGCTCAGTCCAGGGGCAGTGTGATCAGGGATCAGAGAGAGATCTGATCACTGCCTAGCTCGGTCCAGGGGCAAGTGTGATCGGGGATCAGAGAGAGATCTGATCACTGCCTGGCTTGGTCCAGGGGCAGTGTGATTGGGGATCAGAGAGAGGAATCTGATCACTGCCTGGCTGTGTCCAGGGGCAGTGTGATCGGGGATCAGAGAGAGGGATCTAGTCACCGTGTGGCTTGGTCCAGGGGCAGCGTGTTCGGGGATCAGAGAGAGATCTGATCACTGGCTCAGTCCAAAGGCAAGTGTGATCGGGGATCAGAGAGAGAGATCTGATCACTGCCTGATTTGGTCCAGGGGCAAGTGTGATCGGGGATCAGAGAGAGATCTGATCATTGTCTGGCTCGGACCAGGGGCAGTGTGATCGGGGATCAGAGAGAGTGATCTGATCACTGCCTGGCTTGGTCCAGGGGCAGTGTGTTCGGGGATCAGAGAGAGGGATCTGATCACTGCCTGGCTTGGTCCAGGGGCAGTGTGATCGGGGATCATAGAGGGATCTGATCACTGCCTGGCTCGGTCCAGGGGCAGTGTAATCGGGGATCAGAGAGGGATCTGATCACTGCCTGGCTCAGTCCAGGGGCAGTGTGATGAAGAATCAGAGAGTGATCTGATCATTGCCTGGCTCTGTCCAGGAGCAGTGTGATTGAGGAGAATCAGAGATCTGACCACTGCCTGTCTCTGTCAGGGGCCGTGTGATCGAGGAGAATCACAGAGAGATGTGATCACAGCCAGTTCAGTGATGACTAATGGCTGGACGGAGGCTGAAGCACAGCTAGAATGTCCCGGATTGTTTCTGACCCCCCTCTCACCCCAGTTTCTCTCTCTCCCTTGTCCTCCATTGGAGTTGCTGACCCAGACTAGCATTCAGCCTCACAGGCTGCTCTCAAATCTGAGTCAGGTACTCCTCCCATGAGGTGCTAGCGTGTCTGAACTGAGTTAACTGATCCTGGCAGGGTTTGTGCTCGAATGCTGAATGGCCTCAATCTCTGGGTTGATGGAGAAATAAACGAATGATTGTAACTCTGTCCGTGGATTAGACAGCTACAATCGGGACAGCATTTGATGAAACAGAACCTAATGCAATCGGGCACAGGGTGAGACAAGGCTGTCTGCTGTCACTGTTGCTCTTCAACATCTGTGTAGAAGCCATGATAAAAGAAGCACTAGATGAAGTACAGAAAGGCGTTAAGGTCCAATTGGTGAAGGTAGTGAAATTTTTGGATGACAAGACCCTGGTGGCTAACATTGCAGAAGATCTGCAGATACTGTTGGATAGAAAGAATGACGTTGTGAAAATTTACAAAATGAAAATTCATGTTAAAATGAGAACATTTATGAAGATTGGTAAAAATAATGGAGGTCAAGATAAATGGTCAACAGCTGCAATAGGTATCACAATTTATGTACCTGGGAAGCATCTTCTCAGAAGCTGGTTACTGACATAAATCAGAACAAGAATAGCAATGGCAAATAAAGCAATGCGTAGAGATCTTAAGAAAAGATTGATCAAGATTGTACGAACATGCAAACAAGGAGCAGGAGTAGCCCATTCGGCCCCTCAGGCCTGTTCTGCCATTTAATAAGATCATGACTGATCTGGTAGTAACCTCAAATATGCATCCCACCTTCCTATAGCCTATCTCCCCCTTGCTTACCACCTATCCATCTTTGCCTTAAAAATATTCAAAGACTCTGCTTCCACCACCTTTTCAAGAAGAGAGTTCCAAAGACTCACGACCCTCGGAGAAAAAATTTCACCTCATCTCCGTTTTAAATGGGTGACCTCTTATTTTTAAACAGTGACCTCTAGTTCTAGCTTCTCCCACAAGAGAAAACATCTTCTCCACATCCACCCTGTCAAGTTCCCTCAGGATTTTGTATGTTTCAATCAAGTTTCTTCTTACTCTTCTAAACTCTAGCAGATACAAGCCTAGCCTGTCCAACCTTTCCTCATTAGACAACCAGCCCATTTTGGGTATTAGTTTGATAAATCTTCTCTGAACTGCTTCCAACGCATTTACATCCTTCCTTAGATAAGATGACCAGTACTGTACACTCTACTCAAGATGTCGTCTCACAAGCGCTCTGTATAACTGAAGCATAACCTCCCTACTTTTGTAATCCATTCCCCTTGCAATAAATGATGTCATTCTATTAAGTCCCTAATTACTTGCTGTACCTGCATACTAGCCTTTTGTGATTCATGCACTAAGACAGCCAGATCCCTCTGCATCTCAGAGCTCTGCAACCTCTCACCATTTAGGTAATATGCTTCTCTTTTATTCATCCTGCCTCGTGATTTGATGTGTCTTGTTCTACGGGGCTGAAACACGTACCTTGTGAAAAGTGGACATCCAAAGATTAGAAAGTTGTAAATTGTGGTTCTGGAGAAGGATGGAACAGGTCAGTTGGAGAGAACACGTGAGCAATGAAGAAATTCTCAGGATGGTAGAGGAGGAAAGATCGTTAATGAATGCCACCAAGGGAAGGCAACAAGATTGGACTGGCTATATTCTAAGGCCTGAGAACTTGCCAAACAAGGTGGTTGAAGGGAGATTAGAGTGACGTAGAACAAGGGGGAGAAAGAGAATGCCGATGTTGGACAACTTCAAATTGAAAATTAGGAGGCTTCTACATGCAACTAAAGAGGAAAGTGCAAGACTGTGAGGCGTGGAGAGATGAGCAGAGGGACTGCCTTTAGGTAGATTATCACAACTGCTCTGGGTTATTTATGGTCACTGTCCAGTGACTCTCAGTAGAAAGTATGAGCGTATTGGCAATATCATAATCAAAGAGTTTGAATACACTGTCTAACTCTTTAGCACAAAAGGTCGAGTTATTTTCTTAAGAGTTTTTTCATATTTGAAGATTATTGAAGTCCCAAACCGGTTAAATAAGGCAATGAATAACTGGACGTTCTGCCAGCTGTTTAATTCCCTTCGTAGTTCTGAAATTTTTGAACAAAAATTATACCTCGTTCAGAAGTTAATCTGACCCACTCACACTCTGAAAGAATATTTCACTCTTTATTACGGGACACTTAGCTTTATAAATAGACGCATTTGGGCTGGATTTTGGGTACTGAGGAGGGTCAATGAGGACATTTCCCGGCTTGCCGGATCTGCCTTGGTAAAAGGTGCCCAATACGCACACATTTTGGCCCCGAGGGGTTGGATGTGGGATGGAGTTTTGCCCACCACCTCAGAAACAGTGTGTGCGCAGCTGCAGGTTGGGCAAGTGCCGAGGTGGGCTAGTTAGAAGGCCCACCTCGATTTTATGGGACATGGTCCCAGTTGTGTTGAAGATTTTAGGTCCTAGCCCTCAGCCCTCACACCCACCTCCATCTCCCAGCCCCCATGGTCCCCTATACCTTCCATGCCAACTCATGCCTCCCAACCATCTCCATGGTTCCTCATACTGCCTGTGCCAAATTATACCCCTTCCATGCCCATTTAGCCATATACACTTGTGCACATAACCAAAGAGCCATATCGTAACAATGGCAAGAGTGGAACTGCGGCAAGAAAATAAAACATTCATTCGCAAATCATCTTCAATATGAATACTAGAGGCTTCAAAAACTTCACACCTCTTAACCTTGCCTAAATAAACATTGAGACATTAACAAAAGAGATCACTGAAATAACAATTTATTGTAACCACTTAATGATGTCAATCAAGCAAAGTGAACCATTCACTTCAGTAGCCAAAACAGAACTCCTGCTGAGCTAATGTTTTTATTGGTCTGGGCATCCAGCCAAGCATGCATCTTGAGAGTTGGCTGTGAGCCCATAGCGATGAAAACATTAGCTCGGGGGGTTCCGTTTTGTAAATGGTGTTTTTTACCCCTCTTAGAAGGTGAGTATTGGTCTACCCTGAATTACAGCTGCTAACCCACTCTTGAATCATTCACGTGAGTTTGTCTTCGGCCCATGGGGTGAGGTGTTTTTGTCGTTGTCTGTAAGATGGTGGTCTGCCTTTCGCTCTTGATTAGTCTTTGGGTTGAGCAGCATATGTTCTGTTATGGTGAACCTTTAACCATCATCGATTAACTGAGCAATGCCAGAGGAGAGCTAATCAGGTGACACGGTTTTTCTAAGGACTGTTGCACTATTCTAAGGAATAATAATGGAAGCATCATTCTGCTACTAAGGTGAAACTGTGCCTTTTAAGGACACAAAGTCCAGTAGCTTGTAAATAAAGAGGCTGAGGTCAGTCAGAATTTAATTGCTACTACGTAAGGATATTGGGATCAGTGAGAGTTTAATTGCTGTTTGGTTAGATTGGAATATGCTCATTAGTTTCAGGCTATCATTTAGAAGCATTCAGCCCCTTAAAGACTGTTCTGCAGCTGTAATGTAATGTGATGCCTGCACAGGCTGATTCCAGTTTCTATGTGCTGTTGTGATAACACAGTTGGCTTTCAGCACCTGTGGGTCAACAATGAGGAAAGGGACTATAGTTATCCTGCTGCTGGCTTCAGACGTGTACAATGATGTCAGGTGAAAACAGGAACCATAGTCAGTGTTACCCCTGGTCGAAAAATTCAGTACTAGTCACAGTTGCACGTAAGGAATGGTTAGTTGGGTGATGAGCAACTGGAGGCGCCATTGTCCGTCAAATAGTCCTGTGGGGAAAGAGAGAGAACGAGGGGATTAGGAAAAGGGGCAAGAAACCCAGCAGACACCAGTCATCTCCATTTCAGCTTATGCACATTCTTTTGTTTTCAGCAACAGGCAAACTTGATCCCGGGGTTGAATTTAAATGCCCTGGGGATTTTCTCGTCGGGACTGCCGGTGCTTCCATCGACAAGTAGGCCCCGTGGAGCTGCTCCTTCCTACAGTCCGTTTGCGGTGAGTGTCCTTCTCTTCTTCACTGCTTCTAGTCGCTTGTAGCAAACTTTGCTATAAATCATGGGGAGCTGGGATCATCATCTCACAGCCTGAAGGCGTGTGTCCCTGCGCAGCAACACTGCAGATTATTATGGGGTGCAGGTCCTGGTGCAGATTATTGTGGGGTGCAGGTCCTGGTGCAGATTGTTATGGGGTGCAGGTCCTAGTGCAGATTATTATGGGGTGCAAGGCCTGGTGCAGATTATTATGGGGTGCAGGTCCTGGTGCAGATTATTATGGGGTGCAGGTCCTGGTGCAGATTATTATGGGGTGCAGGTCCTGGTGCAGATTATTATGGGGTGCAGGGCCTGGTGCAGATTATTATGGGGTGCAGGGCCTGGTGCAGGTCCTGGTGCAGATTATTATGGGGTGCAGGTCCTGGTGCAGATTATTATGGGGTGCAGGTCCTGGTGCAGATTATTATGAGGTGCAGGGCCTGGTGCAGATTATTATGGGGTGCAGGCCTGGGTGCAGATTATTATGAGGTGCAGGGCCTGGTGCAGATTATTATGGGGTGCAGGCCTGGGTGCAGATTATTATGGGGTGCAGGGCCTGGTGCAGATTGTTATGGGGTGCAGGGCCTGGTGCAGATTATTGAGGTGCAGGGCATGGTGCAGATTGTTATGGGGTGCAGGCCCGGGTGCAGATTATTATGGGGTGCAGGGCCTGGTGCAGATTATTATGGGGTGCAGGCCCGGGTGCAGAGTATTACGGGATGGAGCCCCCCTCAATGGTGCTGGGTATTATAGAATGGAGTCGTCCCATGCAGGGTATTATTGGATGAAGCCCCACCCTTGGCCCTCCCCCCCCCCCCCCCCCCCCCCCCCAACACCCCACCTTGGTACAGAATTTTATGGATGAAGCCCCTTGTCCTTGGTAAAGGGTATTATGGGATGGAGAAGCTCCCAGTGCATTGTGGGATGGAGAGAGCACACATTTCTCAGAGAGCTCTGACCAGGATGCCTGACTCATTTTGTAGTTTAAGGTAGGGAATAAGTAAAGGTCACTTGCCTGCAAAAGGCTTCTTATTCTTTTGGTGCCTCCTTGTGCCTGAGAGTTTCTAACAAGCCCATAATTACCAACATTGGCTGACGAAATGTTGCAACCGGTGGTCTAAATCTTGCTTGGGCTTCCATTCTACAGGTCCTGACAGCTCTGTGGCCCAAATGGCCATTCTCACTGTGTGCTCCTAGACCATGAGTGTTGATAGCTAATCTTGATCCTGTCCTCACCTAAGTTTGACACATGCACTTACCAGGGATGAATCCTGCCAGCTACAGACCCATTGGCCTGACTCTATTGAGTGGAATATGGTGCGAAAACTGCTCTTAAATGAGGGGAGCACAGTTCCTGAAGGAGAAATCTGCCCTGACCAACCTCATTGACTTTTTTTTGATGCAAAGATATTCCAATTTGTCTGGCTTAAGCTAACATAAGCATCTAATATTAAACTTCTATTCAATGAATAGAAGTTGTTTTCATTTATATATTGCCTTTCAAGTCCTTGAATCATCCAAATGTGCTTCATAGTCAACGAGGTATTTTCTGAATTTTAATCAGCAAGATCCCACAAATAGCAAATAAAATTTGAACCAGTTAATGACTAATGTTGTTTGAGGGATAAATATTGGCCAGGACACTAGAAAACATTCTTGTAGCTCTTCAAGTTGTGTAGTCGCACATTTTACATTCACTTGAGCAGGTGGAGTAGTGTTAGCTTGGAATTATGTGCTCAAGTTCTGGAAGGGGAGATGGTGCCATAGTGGTAATGTTACTAGAGTATTAATCCGGGCTAATGCTGTAGGGACACAGGTTCTTTTTCAATCACGGCAGCTTGTGGAATTTAAATTCATCTAATTAATTTGTAAAAAGTAAATCTGGAATTGAAAAGCTCAGTAATAGTGATAGAAACTATGATGAAAACCTATCTAGTTCACTAATGCCCTTTAGGGAATGAAATCTGCCATCCTTACCTGGTGTGGCCTACATGTGTCTCCAGACTCTCAGCAATGTGGTTGACAATTAACTGCCCTGAAAGGCAATTACGATTGGACAACAAATGCTGGCCTCGCCGGTGACACCCATATCCCATGAAATGATAAAAATAAGCCTTCTGTCTCAGGCACAAGGATATTCAGGGGCCAAGCTGACTTTGGTAATTCCTTTTGAGTTTTGATTTGGAAAGACAAAGCTACAAATGTGTGTAATTCAGTTCCAGTGAGGTGCTGCCTACTGTGTTCAGTAACTTGGTCTTTAGCAGGATTTGTCATGAAAAAAGAAGAAGCCTCATACCTACTTGGAGTTGTCACGTGGTGTGGATTTCTTTTATAAAGAAGATCAAGAGACTTAATGTCTTCAAAAAACGCACTGGACATCACTGCATCTTGGCAGGACCTGAGCAGGAAAGAGCACGAAAATGTATCTGAATTTTATCTCCAAGTCTGCTTTGAGAATAGCTGGCAGATAAACACGAAGGCCAGAAGGTGCCAATTGTAGCAGATCACAGCTCATTCCAGTAACGTCCCTACCTGCTCTTTTAACTGGGGGTGAACGTCGATACTGGATCTTGGAGTCAGCATGAATTACAACACTGAGATTTATTAAACTGAAGATCCAAACAGCTGCAGTTGATGGGTTTGGAATTTTCTGGAGGATTGGGATAGAAAAGGGTCATTTTGTATACTTATTGGGAAGTTCTGAAAGAAGGTGGAAGGAATTGTACCTTCTGTAAATGATAAGCTCTACACTTTGACTGCTATTGGATGGTGCACGTAGATCCTATCATGCCCACCTCACTGCAGAAGTACAAGGGTTCTGAGTCTTCACAATGAGTTGGGAGAAGTCCATGGTTGCTTTCAAACAGGTATTGGTTAATGTGAGGGGATACTTCACATCTAAGAGGCTAACCTATAGGATAGTAAGGAAAAGTCACTGACACTGTTAGACCCAGAGGCTGTTTGGATTGTGGGGATAAAGTTAGGGTATTCACTTCATCATTTACCAGAGTCAAATATTGTTGCAGATAACGTATTGACTCTTAATTATAAGAGAAACTTGAGGTTTCGCATTGGTCCAACGTCTGACCAATTATTGTCATCTACTCTGTTATCCAACTGAGCAGGATCGTTATGTTGTAGTCTGAGTTTCATTCTGAAGGACTTTTCATGTTTCCGGCATCCGTTGTATTCTGTTTTTATTTTTATTTTCTTCTGAAGGTCAGTGCTTCCATGTCATGTTCAAACTGGGTCTTAAATTCAGCACCGATGTTACGACAGTGAAACCTGACAGCCAATGTACTTGTGCTTTACACACAGCTCACATAATTATCATGCTAGATTTCTTTCTTCTGTCACAGTCAGTATGGTGGTCTCTGCCCTCCCCCACCCCTTTCTTTCTCCCTCCCGCCCTCTTTTTTTCTCTTTTTCTTTCTCGCTCTTGCTCTCTCTCTGTCACTCTCTGTTTACCCCCACACCATCTGTTTCTCGTGGTCCCTCCAGTTTCTCTAACGTGCTTTCTCTCTCCCCGTACTCTCCAGCCCTCCATCTCTCTCCTCTCTCCTTTCTCTGCCCTCGCCCCCCCCACCCCCCCACCGCGCTTCTTTCTCTCTTGCTCACAGTACGCCTATCACACTCTTGTGCGCTTGCTCTCATTTCAGCTTACTACTACTTACTTCTATTTCACTGTTTTGATCTATGTCACTTTTTCTGTCTTTCTTTATCTCCACCTCACTCTATCCCTCTTTCTTAAATATCTCTTTATCTCTGTCTCTCACGCTTTTCCACCTTCTTCTCAATCTCTGTCTTTTTTCTTTCCCTTTATTTCACTCTGCCTATCTCTACATATTGATTTGTTTCTCTTTCTCACACTGTCTGTCAGAATTTGGATAACCTATGCCCACAGTGGAATGGATTGAGACACATTTTACACAATGCAGATAGGCAGGAGTTTCTTTACACCAGCCTGATCTGCACTGAGATCAAATATTCTCATCAGTACCCAGTCCCAGTGTTTGTGCGTGTTACATTCAGCAGGTCTTGTCCGAGTGCCACTAGAGATAGCAGGTCACCTAATTCCTGTTTCAAAATGACCCTTGATTGAAAGAGAGGTGAGTAATTTTTAAGAATGTAATAAATATAACTACTTTTACCAAACCGGGAATGACTGATGTCTTTTTCCTCTCCAAATGTAGAGTCAACTGTGCTACCCGGGTGGTCTGTATAGTACACCAGCAGTCGGTACAATGGCCCAGCCGTATTCTGTAAGTGCCATACCCTGAACATGTGCCAAGGAAGCACAACCTTGTACACGCGTATGTACCCACTCCTGCCCGCACACAGCTCTCGCTGACTTGCCCTCCACTGTCCTATCCCTTTCTGCTGCTCAATCTAGCAACCTTAACCCATATACTGAAAAAATCCTCAGTTGCTGTAACTTCACTGCTATTTCAACAAAGCCCCAACCTCAGTCAAATAGTACCTTAAACATACCAGATGGAAACATTACCAAGTACAACAACAACTCGCTTTTAACACTGTGAAGTGTTCATGGTGTTTCGCAGGAGCACTTCCAAACAAAGTTTGACACCAAGCCACAAAAAGAGATGTTAGAACAGGTGATTGGAAGGTTGGCCAAAGAGGTGGGTTTGAAGGAGCATCTTGGAGGAGGTGGAAGGGGTTAGGGCAGACAAATTCAGAGCTTAAGGTCGAGATGGTTGAAGGCATGGCTGCCAGTGATGGGGTGAAGGGTGCAAGATGCCAAACTTGGAAGAGTGGAGACAGCTCGGAGAGTTGTAGGATAGGAGGAGGTAACAGGGATAAAGAAGAGTAAGGCCATATAGGGATTGGGAAACAATGATGAGACTTAAATTTTGAAGAGTTGCTAGACCGGGAGCTGTACGACAGCAAAGCACGGAAGTGAAGGGGGAATGGGACTTGGTGCAAGTTAAGATACGGGCAGCAGAGGTTTGGTTGAGCTGAAGATTATGGAGAGTTGAAAATGGGAGGTTGGCTAAGAGAGAATTGGAATTGTCGCATCTGGTGGTGACGAGCAATAATTTGAAGAGAAGGTGAGGGTTATAGAGCAGTGGACTGGGCTTGTGGGGCGGTGGACTGGCCAATGTTATGAATAGCAAGGCTTTGTTACATCTGAGTTAAGGGGTCAGTGAAAAGGGCTGGGCTATGATTCTCTGCCTGCCAGTTTGGGGTAGTGAATGAGTTGAAACAAAGTTTACTAATGATAATCTGTGATGAATTTGTAAGATCCAAGGTTGAGATGGAAGTGATAGGACCAATTGTGTGGATGATTGCAGTTATGACAGTGAGTTCTCTGATTTGAGATTATCGGTCAGCTGTAGAGAGTATTTGTGTTTCCTTTTGAATGGCTCAGTCAGTGAATGCATTATAGTGGTCATCCCTGCGTCATGCCTCTTGGTCCTGATCACCAATGAGGGGCGGAATAGAGGGGATAGAGAACATGTGGACTACAGGTTTTGCTTGACTGTGAAGCCCCACATTGCTGAACAATCTGCTGCTACTTACTGTGCAATCAGACTGGAAAAATTGAGCAAAAGACAGACAGCAGCCTTTGGATTCATGCCCCAGTGTGCGCCCATGTCCATAATGCTGTGCCCCAACATGGGCACTTGCCCATAATGCCGTGCCCTAATGCGGGCCTGTGTCTGTAATGCTGTGCCCCAACGTGGACCCGTGTCTGTAATGCTGTGCCCCCGCGCGGGCCCGTGTCTGTAATGCTGTGTTCCAATGCGGGCCCGTGTCTGTAATGCTGTGCCCCAACGTGGACCCGTGTCTGTAATGCTGTGCCCCGCGCAGGCCCGTGTCCGTAATGCCGTGTTCCAACGAGGGCCCGTGTCCGTAATGCCGTGCCCCAACGCGGGCCCGTGTCCGTAATGCCGTGCCCCAACGGGGCCCGTGTCCGTAATGCCGTGCCCCAACGCGGGCCCGTGTCCGTAATGCCGTGCCCCAACGCGGGCCCGTGTCCATAATGCCGTGCCCCAACGCGGGCCCGTGTCCGTAATGCCGTGCCCCAACGCGGGCCCGTGTCCGTAATGCCGTGCCCCAACACGGGCCCGTGTCCGTAATGCCGTGTCCCAGGCTGTGTTTACATCTTCAGAAGAGGACAGGAAAAGAAAAATATCTTGTCTCCGTGTTCGATGAACCGATCCGAGTGTGACAACTTTCCATACTATCTGGAGTGACAAATGTGATGGAGTGTCTCCCTGATCTGTGAGTTGCTGGAGGTTAGGGAGCGAAGTATCAACTGAGCAATGCTCAACCTCAGCCCTTAATTCTCTTGAAAATATTTACCTGCAGAGAAACCCTGGGTTAGATGTTGGCCTTTCACCTCTAGTTCTGCCATTCAAAACCATCTCTGATTGGTGAGATCAAAGTCTCCTCTTCTGATGGGATGTGAACTGAGTTTGCCCAGTCTAAACTGCACGGAGCACAAAATTGCCACTTAAATTGGTTAGCTCGCTGGAGGCTGCAGGATGGCTGATGCAGGGGATAGAAAACGACAAAACAATGGAGTAACAGAGAGCATTTCTGAGCACTGTATAATAGTGTCTAACCTATGCTGTACCTGCCCTGAGTATGTTTGGGACTGTGTGGAATAAACTTTACTCTGACTAATCTTGAGCTTCATTTCCATTACTAGTGGTCCTTGTAGAAATGAGCGGAAAATTCACAAGAAAACAGATGTACAGGTCGAATACCCTTTATCCGTACATCTGAAAACCGAACACTTTTTTGAACAGCTGTGCAGTTATTTGTATGTTAATTATAATATGATATTACAAGTGCAATAAGTGTTAACAGGTAAGAAGTTGATGTGTGAGATCTTGGCAACTGGAGAAACAATTTGTAAACTGTAGCTGGCCTAGGCTTAGGCTATTGTAATGAAGTAGGCCTAAGGTGTATATATGGTAGATTCGAAAACTGAAGATATCTGAATACCGAAACGCAATCAGCCCCAGGGGTTTCAGATAAAGGATATTCAAACCTGTGTTAAAAGTGCAGCTACACTGGTGAGGCTTGACTGGTGTATTTTGAGTTGCTGAAGATTACATGGTAACAGAGACCTTTAGTTACTGATCCTTTTGTTTTGGAACACACTAAAGTCTATGGAGAACTCCTGTCTTTTTTCTCTACACTCTGCTATGGTGTCTGCAGCTGTCTCCAAAGTTCTTCTATGAAGCCAATGGAAGTACATTGGTCCAAATTGCAGAGTCAAAATCTACTCTCAGCAGTAAGGCAATGCAAATGTACAGAAAGGGTGGAGAATTGAGAAGATACATAGAAAATAGGAGCAGGAGTAGATCATTCAGCCCTTCGAGCCTGCTGCACCATTCAATACAATCATGGTTGATCCTCCATCTCAATGCTATGCTCCTGCTCTCTCCCGATACCTCTTGATGCTTTTAAAGTCCAGGAATCTACCTATTTCCTCCTTAAGTATATTCAGTGACTTGGCCTCTACAGCCCTCTATGGTAGAGAATTCAACAGGTTCACCACCCTCTGAGTAAAGAAATTTCTCCTCATCTCACTCCTAAATGGCCTACCAAGTATCCTAGATCTGTGACCCCTTGTTCTAGACCCCCAACCAGAGGGAACATCATCCCTGCATCTAGTCTGTCCATCCCTTTCAGAATTTTATCCATTTCAATGAGACCCCCTCTCATTCTTCTAAACTCCAGTGAATACAAGCCTAGCTGGCCAAATCTCTCCTCATGAGACAATCCTGCCTTCCCAGGTATCAGTCTGATGAACCTTTGCTGCACTCCCTCTATGGTAAGTATGTCCTTTCTTAGGTAAGGAGACCAAAATTGCATACACTACTCCAGGTATGGTCTCACCAAGGCCCTGTACAGTTGCAGTAAGACATCCTTGCTCCTGTACTCATGTCCTCTCGCAATGAAGGCCAACATACCACTTGCCACCTTAATTGCATTCTGCACCTGCATGCTTGCTTTCAATGATTGGTGTACAAGGATACCCATGTCCCTTTGTATATCAACATTTCACAATCTATCACCATTTAAATAATACTCTGCCATTCTGTTTTTCCTACTGAAGTGGATAACTTCTTTATCCACTTTATACTGCATCTGCCATGTATTTGCTCCCTCGCTCAACTTGTCTAAATTGCCTTGAAGCCTCTTAACATCCTCCACACCACTCTTATTCCCATCTAGTTTTGTGTCACCAGCAAACTTGAAAATATTACATTTGGTTCCCTCATCTAAATCATTGATATGTATTGTGAATAGCTGGGGCCCAAGCACTGATCCCTGTCGTACCCCACTAGTCACCGCCTGCCATTCCAAAAAAAACTCATTTATTCCTATTCTCTGTTTCCTGCCTGTTAATCAATTCTCAATCCATGCCAATATATTACCCCCAATCCCATGTGCTTTAATTTTACACACTAACCTCTTATTTGGGACTTAATCAAAAGCTTTCTGAAAATCCAAATGCACCACATCCACTGGTTCTCCCTTATCTATTCTGCTAGTTATTTCCTCAAAAATCTCTAGTAAGTTTGTCAAACATGATTTCCTTTTCATAAATCAGTGTTGACTTTGTCTAATCCCATTGGTATTTTCTAAATGTCCTTAGACAAGAGACCATTCCCAGAGGAAGTATGGGAACACTAGAGAAAAGGGAAAGAATGAGAGGAAGAAATGAAACAGGCAGCAGATCTGAGAGCAGACATTTCATTTGGAACACATTGGCCCCATCAGTCCACTCCAGCAGGAGTGAGCTCAGGCCCATGCCAGTGCTGAGCTCTGATCAAAGGTCTCCACACCAGGTTATCGCACCTCCCCATGGACACTGACAAGTCCCTCCCCCACCTGTGGAGTGTGCCAAGGGGCTGCCAGTCTAATGACCTCTACATGGGCCAAAGCACCAAGATCTTCTCCAATGCCGTACCCAGGCCAGGAGCCTGTGGTCTGTTGTGAGGAGCACAGTGTTACTCCAGGTGGATCCTTTTGCTCCCTGTATGCTGGTGAGCTACCTGATCCCTTTTATTAAACTGAAGAAGCTATATTGTGGCTGATGATTTTAACTAGGGAGAAAAGTTCTGGGACATGTACAAGGCTTTCAAATGGCCTTGTCAAACTCCAGCCCTACACCAGGGTTTTTGTTAAAACAGCTGCCAGTGTTTGATATTGGATTATGAGCTTCCTGCCGCCTTCATTTCTGATTTGTGCAGAGCTCAGACACATCTATGGCTCAAGGCCCTATATTCACTCTCACTCCATGATCAGAATTTGTACTGGCATCCCTGGATGGTGAGGGCAAAGTCAATCAGACTGCTCCTTTGTGTGTGTGTACCTGTGTTGAGGGGTGTCACAACTTAGTAAGATTATGGAGCCCAGCATAGCAGTAACCCTGGTAGGGAAGGGGAGATGTATCCAGTTTAAATGTGTTGCAGTACGGAGACTCTGAGAATCCCAGAGGGACTCTGCTCATCACTGTCTTAACACTCAGTGAATTCTCATCACTGTCTTAACACTCAGTGAATTCCAGACAGTGAGTCAGTGACACTGAGGGGAATCAGTTTAAATCCCATTGGTGTGTACATCCATTTGGCAAGATGGACTGGCCCCAATCACTGCAGTAACTGCACTCATGTGACAATGTTTGAAAAAGGTGGATACCATCACTTTAATGGGAAATGCATACATCAACTTGCTATAGCCCAGTGCCAGTGCTGTAGCGTAACGTAAAAAGGTGTATGGTCTCTCACCATGCCAGTTTATTGAGGTAATTCAAGACCTGGCCATCTGTCTTGCATGTCGCAGGTCACCAGGGTCAGTCTCCCTCTGTTACTCAGTCTCTGTGCTGTGTGCCCTTCTTTAGTTGTCCAGGGTGTTGCCATGTTGTATTTAACTTTGTTTTTCAATGTTGGTTTTCCAGCATGAGTTCGACGCAGAGTTAAACTCACTACGCTGTATCTCAATATCAGCCCCAACCTCAGGAATTCCCCTGACTGTAGTAGGATGAGGTTTCTCTCACCACCAGTCCGAAGGAACCCCTTCCCCCAACCATTCTCCAAACCAAAACCTCTTTGTGACCGCATGGAGCTTGGATAAGTGTATCACAGAGACCCTAATAGCAGTGGACAGAGAAGGCTTTCCTTAATCAGTCTGTGTCGAGTTTGAATCCAGGTCCCAGGATACGGTTTTGTGTGCAACATACTCCTGGTTCCTTGGCTTTCAGTGGCTTGTCAGCTGACAGTCATCATATTTCTACTGCATTCTCCAGCTGTCCTTCCAATTAATACAAAGTTGAGTATCAGTGGCACTTGGCTAACATTTCTTTTCATAGAATCATAAAATCTTACAGTATAACCCATTCTACCTGTACTGTACCATGACTCACTGGGGATAGTGCACTGCAATATCAAGCCCCACTGCTCCCTGAGCCACGACAAACGTGAAGAAGTTTGATCAACCCACCTAATTGTTTAATTTAGGTTAACAAAATTTGAGCACCAGGTTTGTAAACTTAATAAGTAAATAACTGTTTATTGAACAAACTGTCTTTAACCAGTGGCAAAAGAAGGAAATATGCTAATTTCTAACTCTATAACCTAAACTCTACCCCTTCTTAAAACCTTATACACACATACAAGACGCACAAGACACTCAAAAACACGGACTTTAAGGGTGGGATAAAACAGTTTCATAGCATGAACTCCAGAGTATAGGATTCGATGGGTTGATTTTGATCGATGTCTTCCAAATTCCTTTCAGTTCTTTATTAATGACATGAGATGGTCTTTAGTTCACTGGTTGAGCATTTGCCTTTCAATGCCTCTAACAGTAATTTTCCCCTTTGCCTCTTGACAGGAGTTTTCACAGAGAGAGAGCAGGTTATAGAGATATGAGGAGAAAAGGCCAACTAGCTATTATTGTAGAATTACTGGAATCTTACACACACAGGAGAGAGAGGTTTTAAGTCTTTTTCCTTTCAGGCTAGGAGCTATTCTGCTGCAGTGCTGTTGCACAAACCCCGGTCACCTAGTCAGGAGCCAATGAAAACGTTGCCAGGCGGTTCCCCATTAGACCAGACTCCTCCTCTGCACGTCCTGTTGTTCATGGCGCGCTTTGTTCCCGGACAGCAACATTGTATATATCCCTCTCTCTTTTCCAGTAGACATGTCCTTCAAAATACAGCCATTGTAATTTTAATCCACAGTCCAACAGAAATAACAAGATATGTTCTTTGCATGCCTCCACCCTTAAAAGAAATGAAATGCCATTTCAAAAATGCGTTTCATCAAAAGGCATGCAACACATGGATAACAAAACACGAGACTTACTTACTTTCATCATCCCTTCCTCTTATATAATCGTCAGCATTTCTTATCCCTTTAACTTATTTTAGTATTTTACACCCAGGACAATGCATCTGTGATCACATTATCTTTGCCAGCAATGTCGGCATCTTTACACTGAATGGTTGAAACAATAGACTCCATCTAAACAGTCTCGCATTTCAAGTTTTAAACTTTTCAATACATGCCAGTGGATTATGGTTAGTGTAGATTAATGTTTCTTTGTTATCGTGTCGGACATAAATTTCAAAGTGTTGAAGGGATAACAACAATGCTAGGGTTTCTTTTTCTACTGTAGAGTACTTCCTCTCATATTGATTTAGTTTCTTGGAGAAGTACCCCACCCACTTCTCTAATTGATCATCTTATAATAGGACTGCACCTACCCCCAAGTCACTAGCATCAATTGCTATTTTAAAAGTTTTGGTAAAGTCAGGAGTGGCCAACACTGGTTTTCATTTATTAAGATTGCCTTCAGCTTTTCACAGGCTGCTTGGCATTCTGCTGACCATACCACCTTTGCTGAGAAGTACAGCTATTGTGCTGAAGTTAGGCACAAATTTCCAATAAAACCCACAAATTCCTAAAAACCTCATGATTTCTCGTGCTACTTTACATGCTCCCATGAGTCTTTCTAGAAACATGGACCCGTAATCCAACATGGAAGATTTGTCTTTCTGCTTTAGAAACCTTTCCTTAATCACGTTTAATGGGCCTCTTATTTCATGACCATAGATCAATTCCATTGGACTAATCCAGTAGGTTCATTCGGAGAATTTCTGGCAGCAAATTTTAAGAAACCTAATCTTTTGTCCCAATCCTTTGGGTATTGGCAATAGGTCTTAATCATGGTTTTGAGAGTCTGATGGTATCTCTGTAAAGCTCCCCCTGTGCCTGTGGGTGATAGGTGGTAGACTTTAGTTGTTTGATACCCAAACTGCTGATTATGTTCTGGAAAATTTTAGACATGAAGTTAGAACTTGGTCAGATTTTATTTCAATTGGTAAGACATAATGAGTATAAAACTTGAGTTAACTTTTCTACTACCACCTTAGCTGTAATTGTCCTTAAAGGAATAGCTTCATGAAATCAGATTGTAAGGATATACTGATATCCTGCTTTTGTTTTGGGTAATGGTCCTACACAATCTACTAATACCCAACTGAATGGCCCTTCAAAAACTTGTATGTGTATTAAAGGTGCTGGTTTGATTACATGTTGAGGTTTACCTACTACCTGACATGTATGACACGTTTTACAAAATTGCACTACTTCCTTATGAAGTCTTGGCCAGGTAAAATGCCTGTTTATTGACGCTTGGGTTTTCCATGTTCCTACATAACCTGCCGTAGGAGTTTTATGTGCTACTCGCAATATCTTACTATATTTGGGGTTACCACTATCTGATGAACAACTGTCCATTCCTTATCCGCAGGTCTGTGAGGATGTCTCCACTTCCTCATCAGAACTCAGTTTTTAATGTATAGCATTCCGGAACTCCTTCCGCCTCAGCTTCAGTGTGAGCTGATTTTACTAACTTGTTTAACTCTGGATCTGCTTTCTGAGCCTCAATTAATGAAGATCTGCCAAACACTTCCTTAGAATTATCCTCATCCTTAAAGAAAGTTTCGGCTACTCTAACATCTGCTCGTGGTATTACTTTGACCTCTGATGATGGACTTTATTTAGCCATTGCTCCGGTCACCACATGCAATGGAAAAATATCAGGAACTTGTTCTTGTAGCTGCTCTGTCTCTTTAGCTTCTCTCGGACTTTCCATAATTATGAGCGAAGCTATAACCTTCACTCCTGCCAAATCATTCCCCAGGAGTAAATCAACTCCATCCATGGGTAATTTCTTAACCACTCCTACAACAACTGATCCAGACAACAAATCACACTCCAATTACATTTTGTACAATGGAAGCAGGATATACTCTCCACTTATCCTGTTTACCAATACTTTGGCTTTCATTGAGCTCTCTGGAGGGAAAACTAGGCCCTTCTCCAGCAAAAGAGTTTGAGTAGCTCCCTTAATATAGTTATAGGTTTAGTTAATTGAGTAGCTGCCTTAATATAGTTATGGGTTTAGCTGCATCATTTGATGAAAAAGAGGTTATCTTTCCTTTAGACAAAAACCCTTTATATCTCTCAATTACCCTATTCACATCACCTGCATTCATAGCAGTGTTTACCTCCAGTCCCTTATTTGTAGTTAAAGCTGCAATTTGATCCTTGGTATTTTCTTTTTGAGTTCCCTTTTCGGACTTATTCTTATGAACACCAATATGCCCCATTGGCTTCCCTCACAACTTCCAGCATTCTGAACGAATGTGTCCCACTTAATTACAATGGAAACACTTAGGACTTTGAGTTTCACTCCACCCTCAGTACCTTCCTTGATGATCTGGAGAGGAGATCTCAGGTATTCCCAGCTATCCATTCTTTACCCTTGCTACTTGCCTTCCTTTCACTTTCCCACTTTCTATCCTTTTTAAATTTATGGGGGTGATGAGAAAAATGTTTAGCTTTATGGATCAGCTCATAATCATCAGCCCTCACTGCTGTCTGCCTAGCAGCTGCAACCCTTTGGTCTTCAACATGGGTTCTTATTACAGAAAGTAGGGAGTTTTTAAATTCTTCCAAGGAAATGGTCTCTCAGAACTTCATAGGTAGTTTCAGCTAATGCTCATACCTACCTGCCAAAACTTTTTTCTTCTCCGCCGATGCTGCCAGACCTGCTGAGTTTTTCCAGGTAATTCTGTTTTTGTTTTGGATTTCCAGCATCCGCAGTTTTTTTGTTTTTATCTACTTTGCTTAACCCTTTTCAAATTCAATGTGAGCTTTCCCAGGCTGTTTCCTTAAATTTCAAAACTTTGCCTGTTTCTTCAGGGGCCAACTCATGCACTCAAAATGGCCTTTTTCACCACATCATAATCCCTAGAAGCCTCCTCCGACAGCAAAGCATAAATTTCCAATGCTCTATTTGTCAATTTCGTCTGCATGGGCAATGTCCAGTTTTCTTTTGGCCAGGTCATCTGTTTAGCAACCTTCTCAAATGAAGAATGCTTCAACATCCCTTTCCTCAATCTTTGGAAGAGCTTGTACAAATGTAAAAATCTCCCCACTGGGTTCTGTTATGGAAATAAGTCCTGCCTCACTTACTGGTGTCTCTTTTTCAACTGCCAGCATTCTCAGCTGGAATTCGCACGCTCTCTCTCGTTCGCTCGCTCTCTCGTTCGCTCTCTCTCCTCTCTTTTTCTCTTTCCTGCCTGTCTAACCTCACTATGTCTAACTCCCTTTGAAATGCTCTCTCTTTCCTTATTTTTTCTTTTTCTGCTGCCTCTAGTTTCAATTATTTTTATTTGCAACTGAATTTGAGCCCGTTCAATGAAACACAGCTTGAAGAACTTGGTATCTCAAGCATTCCTTCCAATTTTAAATGCTGTGCCATCTCTTCGATTATCTCTGCCTTCCTGGCTTTGGCAGGCAATCCTACTCTTAGGGCAGAATCTTCTGTTCGGCGATGGGGGTGGCGGGGTCTGCTCGCCAACACGGGGTGGCGTCAGGCGTGAGTCCTGACGTCACCCCACGTCAATTAGATTTTCAGTTCAGCGGGCGCGCAGCTGAACTGTCAAAAGCCTATTAAAGCCATTAAAAAAGCAATTAGCATGATTAATGGACCTGCCCATCCAACCTTAAAATTGGCGGGCAGACCGGGCTTCTGAAAAAACATGAAACCTCATCCATGGGCTGGATGACACATGAGTGGATGTGTCAGTAGTTAATTCCCCCCCTCCTTTATTGAAAGGAGGCAGCACTTTGCCTCAGGGAGATGAGTGCGTTTTTTCGCGCACGTGTGCGTAAGAGCACACTCCCGGCTCAGGAAATCACCCCCTCCCCCACTGCCTGCACAGGGAGCACATTGCCCTTCCTGGCGGCCATCATGCTGGGTGGGCCTTAATTGGCCTGCCCACATAAAATGGCGGCACACCTCAACTGGGGGTGCTGATCAGGAACCCGCCCGCTTGTGCCCGCTCCCGCATATCCCCCTCCCAATGGGGGGAAAACATTGCCCTTAATTTACTTGCCAATTCAATTAACCTGGCTGTTGGGATCGCTTGTAAAATCGTCAGGGACATCTCTTTCCCTTGCAGGAAAGTGTTAGCAGTTTCCAGTGCCGTCTTATTTTTGACAATACAAACCTGGTGTTTTCTTTTAGCTTTTTACTTACCAAACCTGCACCCAAATCGTCATTGTCTTTTATCCAAAATATCACGGACCTGAGCCCCCCCCAAACTTTGTCACGGTTCACTGGGGATAGTGAGCTGCAATATCAAGCCCCACTGCTCCCCGAGCTGCAACAAATGTGAAAAAGTTCGATCAACCCACCTAATTGTTTAATTTACGTTAACAGAATATGAGCACCAGGCTTGTAAACTTAATAAGTAAATAACTGTTTATTGAACAAATCGTCTTTAGCCAGTGACAAAAGAAAGAAATATGAACTGCTAATTTATAGCTCAATAACCTAAACTCTACTCCTCCTTAAATCCCTATGCACACACACACAAGACATATAAGACACACAAAAATAGGGATTTTAAGGGTGGGGTAAAACTGTTCAATAGCACCAATTACGGAGTACAGGGTTCAGTAGGTTGATTTTGATCGATGCCTTCCAAATTCTTTTCAGGTCTTTGCTGACACGAGGTGGTCTTACAGCACTTTCAGTTTTTAGTTCACTGGTTGAGCACTTGCCTTTCATTGTCCCGAACAGTGATTTTCCCCTTTGCTTCTTGACAGGGGTTTTCAGAGAGAGAAAGCAGGTTATAGAGAGATGAGGAGAAAAAGCCATCTAGCTATTATTGTAGAATTACTGGAATCTTATACGCACACGAGAGAGAGAGGTTTTGGGTCTTTTTCCTTTCAGGCTAGGAGCTTTTCTGCTGCACTGCTCTCACACAAGCCCTGGTCAGGAGCGAATTGAAACATTGCCAGGCAGTTCCCCATTAGACCGGACTCGTCCTCAGCACCATCCTGTCTTTCATGGCACATCCTGTTTCCAGACAGCAATATTGTATATATCCCTCACTCTGTTCCAGTAGACATGTCTTCAAACTGCAGCCATTGTAAGTTTAATTCACAGGCCAACAGAAATAAAAAGGCACGTTCTTTGGAACAGCAATCCGATTAGCCCCATTCAGCTTCCCTTTGCCCATGGCCTTGCAGATTTGTCCTTTCTCAGTATTTATCATGTTCCCTTTATTCAGTTTATTTCCATCACCCTTACTGACGATGCATTTCAGATCATCATAACTCATTGAGAAAAAGAAAAATCTTCCTCGCCTTCTTTCTGATTCATTTGCCAACTATCTTAAATCTATATTCTCTGTTTAATGATCCTGTGACCAGGTTACTGTTCAGTTATTTGCTAAACTTGGTATTTTGCCAGGACATAGGCTAAGAAGAGTGGCAAAAAATTACATCAGTGGGGTCTGCTCCTTCCTGGACAAAGCCCCTTTGGCCCGATCACAGAGATCTGGCCACAAGTTTGCATCACATTTGTTAGGGAAGATGTTGCATGAAGGACAAAAGCAACCAAGGTGCTCAGATTGGCTGCCTAAAACAGCTTTGCATGGATGTTGTGCTTATTAACAGCTTCTCTTCATGTTTTTGCAAATTCAATGTCGGTGTGGGGAGCGATGTGTGTGTCAAAGTAAGTGCAAAGGTTGATCCTTCTCCATTCTGTTGAGGTGCTGGTTTAGTCCCTCTCAGCCATCCCTTCATGATGCTCTGGTCCATTGTAACATTCTTTCTGCTAGATCTCACTGGTGAGTTCCAGCAGCCGCCCCCACTTTCCAGATAAAATCTCCAACTTGTAAGGAAGAAAATGTTTTGAAGAAAACTAATTTTTAAAAATTTTATGTGAATCTCAAATTGGGAGAGAAAGGGCGTTAAGGATGTTCAAGGCATCAACTAGAAATTTCTCACTCCCTCCCCTTTGCTCCCTCTGCCGTTACTGGACACTGGAGTAATTTTTCCACAGTCCCTAGAGCTGAGAAGCATCAAATTGGTGGAATGTTCAACCTCTACAGTTTGAAGCATGGATAATTTACGCTGTCCTCTGTTATGTTGGAATCTGACTTCTTTTCTCACATTGATCAGTGATCTCCTTCCCAGCAGACATCAGAACAGGAAGTTGTGCACTTGTTCATCCCAACCCAAGCTGTGGGAGCCATTATTGGAAAGAAGGGGCAACAAATCAAGCAGCTCTCCAGGTTCGCTGGGGCATCAATCAAGGTAATGGTCCCTTCCGCACCTATACCCCCGGCACAGTGATGTTTTGGTGTCTGGTTGCCTTGAAACCTACCCCAAGTCCATGTTTGATGAGATGTTTCTGGAACCAATCATCATTGCGGAGTTTCTCCAGTGTGGCTCTCAGTCCGTGTTTTAATTCACAACATCACGAGACTGTCCCCTGGCTTGATGGTTTTTGCCATGTTGTCTGTCCTGCAGTTATAGATGGTGTCCTGGATGGTGTGGGTGACCAACCGGTTGGGTTTCTAGACGGAGCAAACACCAACTTCCTGGTGAGGGCTCTTCATTGCTATTTCCATCCACCTTCCCAGCCTGGGTTTACATCCTGGTTTATCTGTGATGGCCCAGCACAGATGCCCACCCTCAGTATCCCTGGGCACTAATTGGTGACAGTGTTTACAATTGGTGCAATTTTGGTGGTAATCACTTTATTGACAAGTGAATTGTGTTGGGGAAGACAATGGAGAAATTGAAAGAAAGTCAGATAGGAGACTGATAGGGAACCCTTTTCCCTTAAAAGGCTATTGGTGAGGTGGGAGGGGTGGGCGTGTCACTTGAAGCTTTCAATATGGAGATTGATGGATTTTTGTTGGATAAAGAGTATCAAGAGGTTCTGGCACTGAGACGGTTAACTTGGGAATTGAGCTACAGACCAGCCATGATCTGACGAAATAGAGGAGCAGGCCTGATGGGCTGACAGGAATAGGAGTAGGAGTAGATCATAAGGCCCGTCCAGTCTGTTATGCAATTCAGTGCAATCGTGGATGATCTTGGGTTTCAACTCCATTTTCCCGCTTGCTCCCCATATCCTTTGATTCCCTGAAATCTGTCCATCCCAGCGTTAAATGTATTCAACAATGGAGCATCCACAACCCTCTGGGGTAGAGAATTCCAAAGATTCGCAACCCTTAGGTGAAGTAATTTCTCCTCATCTCAGTCCTAAATGATCAGCCCCTTATCCTGAGACAGTCCCCCCGTGGTTTAGATTCCCTGAACTGTGGAAACAATCTCTGTGTCTAAAATGGCCTCCTTGTGTGCCTACAGAATGGTAGTGGACAGTATTGCATGGCTCTGTGGGATGTATGACAGGTTTCCTCATTCATTTTTCAGGCATACAGGGACCGAGGCCAGTTTTTGTGGCCTTGTGATTTCACAAGGAAATTGCTGTGGCGTCAAGAGTTGATTGAAAGATGGGAGACAGAGGATAGGAATAAGGGGTTTAGTCTCCGAGGTGCAAGCTGAAAGTTGCAAAAGGATGTTGATGGATTAATTGATGGACGGAGTTCACCGTGGGGAAATGTGAGGTTTTTAAGTTTGGATGTGACAGACAATTTTGGGGTTTTTTTTTGATGTGAGAGGTTGGCAGCTGCTTTTTCTTCTTTCATGTGAACGTCACAGGTGCCTTCTTTGAACCATTGCAGTCCAAGTGGTTTAGGTGCACCCATTCTGCTGTAGAGAAGCAAAATGATTTAGTTGTCCACGGACACAAATCACTAAAAGTTGGTGCACAATTGTTGAATTTGCAGCACAGGAGCAGGCCATTTGGCTCAACTGGTCTATGCCGGCTCTACACAAACTTCCTTCACCTAACCAACTCTATCAACATATTCCTTTTTCCCTCATGTGCTTACTTAGCTTTACTTGAAATATGTCTATCAAAAAGGTGACTGGGATGTTGGCCTTTATGCCAAAGGAGTTAAAATTCAAAAGTGAGGATTTCTTCAGTTACACTGAGCTTTGGCCAGACCTCCCATCTGGAGTTACAGCATCAGTTCTGGGCACCACACTTTTGGAAGGATATATTGATGAGAGGATATAGCATGGATTCAGCAGCGTTATACCAGGCTCAGGGTGTTAAATTATGAGGACAGGTTGGATAAACCAGGCTTATATTCCCTTGAGTTTAAACAGTTGAATAATGATCTAATTGTGATTTAAAAAAAAGGGATTTGATAGGATAGAGAAACTACTCCCTCTGGTGGCCAAATACAGAATAAGGGGGCACAATGTTAAAATTAAGATCAGCTGTTCAGGGCTGAAATCTGGGCCCTGAACTTCTGGGCTCTGGGGCATTGTAACCATGGGTGGGGCTACCCCAAAGACGTGCTGGGGACCCCTGGGACCCCCCCCCCCCCCGCTGTCTCGGCACAGCCCACCGGAAGTCTCCAAGTAAGGATACATGTCAATTGTCAGGGAAGTTCAGACTTCATTGGGCAATTACCCTGCACTGCGAGCCATCTGAAAGAACAACTTAAATCACAAACTTGGGGTGGTTCCAACTGTCTTACAAGAATAGTTAGCCAGAAAAAGTTAGAAGTGTTGAAACCACTTCTAACCCCTGGGTAACTATGGTACTGAGGACCCCCTCCCCCACTGAACAGCCCCCTCACTGGCCACCTGATGTTCCCAGCCCCAACCAACTGATAACCCTGCCTCCCCACTGACCACCCGATCACCCTCCCACTGCCCCCCCTCCCCTACCCACTTACCTTACAAAACTTGCCTTCTCCCTGGCTTCTGAAAGTGGCTGGACCTTTAAACTTAACAGCTTTACGGCATCTAGTGCCATTAAAAAAGGGGGCATGGCTTCCTGACCTCCAACTGTGCAGCCCTCGACTAAGGCCTCAGGAGCGCGCTGCCCCACGCAGTTCTCGTCTGGCCTGAGTCGAAAGGCCAAGCGAGAAAGGAGCGGCTGGATTTCCAGCTAAGTAACAAGGAGCAGAATGACAGTCCAACTGTGATTGCCATTCTGCAGAAATTCAGGCCCCAGGAAACACATTTCACACAAGCAGTAATGGAAATCTGAAACTCTGTACCAGAAATCAGAGGCCACTGGATCAATTTACAAGACTGAGTTTGATAGATTTTATTGAGTAACAAAGGGCAGAGCAGGTAAATTAAGTTGAGGTACAGATCAGCCATGATCTAATTATTTGGCTCAAGGGGTTGAATAGCCTACTCCTGTGCCTATGTAAGAGGAGCTAGATGACCCAGTGTTTCTATTTTAAGGAGCACACAGGCCAGTATGGGCACTGCTTTGGGGATGTTTCCCCCAGATGGGGCTGAGGCAGTGGCCACAGTTAACAGGCAGCCTGTTTGAAAGGTCATGTGTGCCTTTTGCGTCACTCACTGTGAGTGTCTCATTTTCTGAATGCCAGTTCATAGTCTTTAATGACATAAGAGAGATCAATTCTCAACAAAATTATTTGGCCAAATTTTGAACTCGCCACCATTTTTGAAACGAGCGGAGCCAGGTCTGGAGGATGTTTTTTCTATCTATTTATTTATTTATTCATTCATTCATGGGATGTGGGTTTCGCTGGCTGGGCCAGCATTTATTGCCCATCCCTAGTTACTCTTGAGAAGGTGGTGGTGAGCTGTTTTCTTAAACTGCTGTAGTCCATGTGGTGTAGGTACACCCGCAGTGCTGTTAGGAAGGGGAGTTCCAGGATTTTGACCCAGCGACAGTGAAGGAACGGCGATATATTTCCAAGTCAGGATGGTGAGAGATTTGGAGGGGAACCTCCAGGTGGTTGTTTTCCCGTCTATCTGCTGCCTTTGTTCTTCTAGGTGGTAGTGGTCGTGGGTTTGGAATGTGCTGTCTAAGGAGCCTTGGTGAATTCCTACAGTGCATCTTATAGATGGTACACACTGTTGCTACTGTGCGTCGGTGCTGGAGGGAGTGAATGTTTGTGGATGTGGTGCCAATCAAGCGGACTGCTTTGTCCTGGATGGTGTCCAGCTTCTTGAGTGTTGTTGGGAGCTTCATCATCCAAGCAAGTGGGGAGTATTCCATCACACTCCTGGCCTGTGCTTTGTAGATGGTGGACAGGCTTTGGGAAGTCAGGAGGTGAGTTAACTCATTGCACGATTCCTAGCCTGGTTGGATTGTAGCAAACCAGTGTTTGTGATTGGAAGTTGACCAGGGCCCAGGCCCAGTACAGCTGTGTGTCTGTGGTGAGAGCTGACAGGGACCTAGGACCCAGGCCCAGTACAGCTGTGTGTCTGTGGTGGGAGCTGACAGGGACCTAGGACCCAGGCCCAGTAGAGCAGTGTCTGTGGTGAGTCGGAGAGGAGTTTGCCAAGTGGAACCAAAGGTTTCTGGGGCTCTGATCCAATTGGGCTTCTTCAGCCACACTCCGCTCCGGAATTCCAGCTTTGAAAGGCAATCCCTGAATATAGTGGCCAACTGTAACTGAGTGACTCATTTTGGTAACTGGGTATGAAATTTGTTTGTCTGAATCACTGCTTGACTTCGAGTAGGCTGCAGCATATTTAGACTGTATGGTATAGCGTGGGAGGTTCCTCCACCCACCTCCTCATAGCCTGTCTTTAGAATTGGAGTGTAGGTAGAGGTCTTAATTTCCTTTTTTTTTGTTGTTGAACCCCCTTCACTATTAAAGAGATGTGGTAGGAGTAGGCCTGGGGTGTTGGGAGAGAAGATTGTTTTGGTTGTGCTTTGTGCTTCAGTGAATCTCTCTGTCTTGCCAGCATGTCGATGAAGGGGGTGATGCACTGTGTGTGGTTAATGCTTTGTTGTGTAACCATTGCTTTTAGGCCCTCCCAAGGTTGCTAATTAAAAGCCGAGGGGGTGGGGCTGTGCGGGGGGTGTGGGATGAGCCTAAGGCATAATCAGCATACAGCTCAAAAAGCAGCATATGTTTTTCCTCCTCCCAGCCCACAATTAAAGCACAGTTTGAAGTTGATGTTTTGAAAGCTCAGATGACATTGTTCTTGTGTGTTCTTTTTGCTCTCTGTCAAGCTTTGAATATCCCGCTCACTCCCGTCTCTGAGGAGCTTAAACTTATTTGCAGTTCAATCCGTTTTGGTTCTCCTAGAGAGCGCAACCAGCTGTCCAGCTCTGATCTAGACCACTTGATTCGGGGACAGGGGCCACTGTCCAGTGAATGCAGAGAGAAAACCTAGTGCTGATTTTATGGTGATGCCCCTCCTGATTTGTTCTAGATTCACCCAACAGAGGGCCACCCAGGGTCTCAGTGAGTGTCAGGCCTCTTAGGGCATGGGGGTGCAAATTTGACGGTCTGATAGTGAGGTGGGAGAGAGGTGAACTTTTTTTTTTAAAAAAAAGCTAATCTTTGAATGTAATTTCAGGTGAGCCTATAAATAGTGGGAGTTCCCTGAATTTGGGTAGTCTGACACTCCTGGGTTGGAAGCTCCCTTTGTCAGCCTGTGACCCTTGGCCCTCCCTCAGGGTGGGAGCTTGGTGTTAGTTTTCAGTCAGACTGCTGCATGCCGGGGGTACAGCCAGCCCATTCCTCAAGCTCACGCACATCCCAGCTTATTTTTTTGTGAATTGATACTCCTCAATCCAGGGACCAGCTTCCACATCCGGCAGCTTGATACCGAAAGCCACCCATTGCTGTGTAACTCAGTGCCCATCGCTGTGTTGCCCAGCACCCTTTGCTGTATTACAGTGGTCGGTGATGTGTGCCATACGGTGCCCGCCGCTGTGTCAAGCAGTAATATGCAGGGTGTTGGGGTGATCTCCTTTGCTCTTCAAAATAGTGCCATGGGATCATCTTTATCAGCCTGACAGGACAGATGGGACCTCAGTTTATTGTCACATCTGAAAGACAGTACCTTTGACAGTCCAGCACTCCCTCCTGAAGTATCAGCCTATATTCTCCTTCCTTCAGCTTCTCCCATGTTATGTCAGATCGCCACAATGCTGGTCGATCACCTTGAAATCAACCATCAATTTTGTTTTGGATTTGGCGGGTAACTTTACAGCCAGATACCCTTCCTGCCGCAGATCCTCCCCATTTATCTGGCGCTGATAACCAGAGCATGGCTGAGCAGGAAGTCTGTCTTGCTCTTACTGCCTGCCACAGACATGGTTTACAGATTAATAATCAACCTGTTTGGCTGCATTATGAATGTACCTTCCATGGCCATCAAGCCCTGGAGTGGGACTGGAACCTGGAGCTTCTGACTCAAGAGATAGGGATGTTATGCACTGTGCCACATGACCATCTCAAATATCAGCCTATGTTATATACTCAAGTTCTTGAAGCTTGAACCCAGAACCACCTGACTTGCAATGTTATCATTGACTGACATCGAGATGTTTTACATGTTTGATAAAACGTTCCCTGAGAGGGAAAATGTTAATTCACCTACCTCAGCAAACACCAGGCAGGTTCTTAGCTACATGCCAATCATAATAAAATATTCACATTAATTGTGAACTTGCAAACTAGTTCGCTGATTAATTTACAAAATTAAGTAGCTGGATGGCTTTTGCTATATAGAAATAGGAGTTGACCATTTCACACCTCAAGCTGGTTTCACCATCATGCCTGATCTGTGACCTAACTCCATATGGGCCCCTTTGCCCCATATCTGTCCATACCTTTTCGTTAACAAAATTCTGGCAATCCGTTTCAAAATTTACAATTCATCTGGCATCAACTGCCATTTGGGTATGAGAGTTTCAAACTTCTGAAACTGCCCTTTGCAATGGCCTAACGAGCCACTCAGTTCAAGTGCAGTTGGGGTGTGCAACAAATGCTGGCCTTGTCAGTGACACCCGCATCCCACAAAGGAATAAATTTAAATTTTTCTGCCACCCTGCCACAAGTGTTTCCTGATATCACTCCTATAAGAACTGGCTCTAACTTTTAAACTATGCCACTTAGTCCTGGACTCCCCAGCCAATGGAAAGTTTTTTTTGTTTACCAATTCCGTTTCTCTTTAATACCTTAAAATCTTTAATAAAATCACCCCTTGACCTTCCAAATTCCAGGGAACACAACCATAGTTTGTGTAATCTCTCTTTGTAATTTAACCCTTGGAGCCCAAGGTAAATTCTGGCAAATCAACACTTCTAAGGTCAATGTATCCTTCCTAAGGTGAGGTGTCTAGAACTACCCACAGTACTCCAGGTATAGTCTAACCAGGGCTTTGTATAGGCTGAAGCATTTCTTTTACCCCCTTCTATTCCAGTGCTGTAGATATGAAGATCAACATTCTATTAGCCTTTTTGGTTATTTTCTGTAACTGTTCATGACATTTTAATAATTTATGTGCCTGGACACCCCTGCCTCCCCCCTTCCTTCCCCCCCTCTCCCCCTCTTCCCCCTCTTCCCTAGCACCAAAGTCTCTGAGCACCTTCACTGTTTCTAGATTTTCACCATTTAGAAAGTACTGTATTCTTTTCTCTCTCCTTTAGGTCCAAAATGGATAACCTCAAATTTGACTGCTTTGCCCATTGAGTTATATGATGGGGATGATATGGGAGGGGTGGTTGAGATGCTGGAATTTGTTAAGTACTTTAATTTGACTGTAAATGTTTTATGGGCCTCTGCTAGTCTATCAATATCTTCTTGTAATTTTATGCTTCTAGCTCTACTTCTAAAAGTTTACAATACTGTCTATCTTTGTGTCATCAGCAAGTTTGGATACTTGGCTTTCTATTCAACCCATTGCTAAATGTGGTGAATAGCTAAAGCCTCAACATAGATCCTTGTGGGACACCACTAGTCACATCCTGTCAATTAGAGTACCTGCCATTATCCTTACTCTGTCTCCTGCCACTCAGCCAATTTCCTAGCCAGGCCATCAATTTGCCTTCAGTTCCATGGGTTTGAACTTTAACCAGCAATCTCTTATGAGAGACTTTATCAGATGTTTTCTGAAAGTCCATTTAAATAACATCCATTGACAATTGCTTGACCACTACTATCTCTTCAAAGAAAAATTTAATCAAGTTCATCAGGCATGATCTACCCTTTACAAATTAGCTAAAAATTTTCAAAGTTCTGGTACCCTATCCTTAATTATTGACTCTGACTCTGGCAATTTCAGCAGATGTTAGACTAACTGGAATATAATTCCTTGATTTTCTCCTCTCATCTTTTTTTTTTCTAAGCAAAAGGAATTTGCCTGAATTGTGAGAAATTTTGAAGAGCATAGTTTGGGTATCAGCAATGTTCCCACCTACTTCCTTTAAACCCTGGGAGGTAACCCAATCTGGTCCTGGGGATTTGTCATTCTTCAGTCCTATTATTTTCTCCATTACTGTTCTTTGTTTTTTATTAACTTTGGTAAATCCCTCTCCTTGATTCACTATTAGTTTGCTTGGGATGTCTGACATGCTGACCTGTTCTTCGGCTGTAAATGCTGATGCAAGGTAATTATTCAATGTGTCTGCCATTTCCTTATTTTCAATGACAATTTTGCCATTATCAGTTTTCAAGGGGTCCACTCTGTTTCTCTCTTCCCAGATGCTGCCAGACCTGCTGAGTTTTTCTAGCAGTTTGTTTTTATTTCAGATTTCCAGCATCTGCAGTACTTTGGTTTTATTATGATTTCATACACCCTTTATTAGCTCTTATTATCCGTTTTAAGTAGGATATACAGCACAGAAATGGGTCAATCAGCACAACCAGCCCATGTTGGCGTTTATTCTCCACTCGCACCTCCTCCAAGACATTTTTCCTTTTCTACCTCTATCATCATAACCTTCTATTCCCTTCCCTCTCAAATACTTGTGCAGCCTCCCCTTAAATGCACCTATTCTATTCACTTTAACCAATCCCTGTGGTAGCAGGTTCCACATCTTCACTGTTCTCTAAGTAAAGGAGGTTCTTCTGAATTCCTTATTTGTTTTCTTGGCAGGGCCAGCTCAAGGCCCGGCTTACCGGGTGTCGCCCAGGGTGCAATGTGCTGAGGGGCACCAAAAAATGGAGAGAGGGAGAGAGAAAAAAATAAATGAATAAAAAGAAAATAAATGAATAAAAGGAAAATGAAATTATTTAAGGTATATGATACTGCATTACAATCTTAATTAGTGTTATTTAACTTCATGTTAGCCAATAGTACACTTAAGGTCGCCTTAACCCATCATGTGACCTGGGGAAGTGCAGGCTGTCCCTGTGCATATCTTGTGCTTGTGAACAACAATTATTTGCAATATTTATATAAGGCAAGATGTATTCATATATAGTTAGTATTGTTGCTGGCCACACAATGCTAAAACTAGTGTTGTTAGTGCTGGTGCAGGCCACATGGTGAATAAGGCTGGATAAAAGATATTTTCGCAATCTATATTTTCTGATAAATCACCATACCCCTGAACTTAGGAGTTGGGGATTGTGCTGCAAGTTGCCTGGAATTGACTTCATTTTTTGGAATTCTCCAATGCATATATGTTGTGTTTCTTGCCTGTGCTGTGTGATGGCAGAGATTGATAGAACAGGTTAAATGTGCCACCGCAAGCCTTTATGCAAAACCCGATGGGAGTGCAGAATAGAATGCCTTGAAGCTATTAGACATGAAGTTATTGGAATCTGAGATGCTTTTTATGAACTTTCAGGATTGCCGGTTTCTGATCCTGCAATGTGACATGAAGTGGGAACTCTTATCACAAATGGAAGATTTCAAATTTTTAGTTATTATGAGTATCTAGCATGATATGTGACTCAGAATAAATGCTGGCAGAACTATGCAGAGTGCCTCTGTGGAACTGTCGACTACAGTTTCATTAACGAATATTTCACTGATTACTTAACTGATTATCGTGCAAATAGTTATGAAAAAGCAGTAACATCGGCAAAAGAATTAGCTGCAGAACTAGATATGGAGCGTATTTTCAAAAGTACAAGAGTAAGGCACAAGAAAAGGCAATTTGAGTATTAGAGTATTGGTGAAGTTCCTAGTGCAGAAAATCCTGAAAGTTTGTTCAAAAATCATATATTTAATGTTATAGTAGACACATAATACCTCTATCAGAAAGATTCGAACAGTTAAAAAACTTCAGTAACTCATGGGGATTTTTAAGTAACCCAGAACATTTGCCAGGTAAAAATGAGCTAATGGGTGCGTGTCAAAGGTTGGAGGATAGGTTAAAGCTATCAAGAAAGCAGTGATATTAATGGCTATGACTTACTGAGTGAATTAGAAATTGCAAATGCAATATTTCCCAAAGGTGTAAAATCCCCAATACAAGCAGTTAGATTTATCGACATGAACAAGTTGCAGCATGTTAAGCAAAATCTGTGGGTTACATTAAGGATAAAGCTTACAATTCCAATAACTCTGGCCATGGGAGAAAGAAGCTTCATTAAGCTAAAAATGATAAAGACATGCTTAAGGTCTTCCATGACACAAGAAAAACTAAATTCTCTAGCAATTTTGTCAATAGAAAATGACCTTGTCAGAAAGATAAATGTGGAAAGCACTATATATAGAAAAAAAATTTGGAAAAAAATTTTAAAAAAAGTCAAGAGGGAAAAAAATAGTTAGGATAATGTAAAAAATTGTATGTCTGTTGCGTTTGATTTAGCTTTTTTCTTTCTCTTTCATTTTGTTTTTACTTATTTGTACAGGGTAATAACTCAAGTTCTCTTTTTCCTTTCTTCTAGTTCATTATCATAAAAACATTCTTAAAATTGTAATGGTCTTAAAGTTTCAGTTGGGCTAATGCACATATTTGGATGTCTGTTGCATTTGATTTTTTTTTTTCATTTCTCTGTAATATGTTCTTTGTTGCTATATTTGTAGTTTGTTTGGCATTATGAAGTAATTATGAAAATGGTGAAAAGCCTTCGGGATGCTGAAATTCAATTTTCCCGTGGCGCCAACAAACCTTGAGCCGGCCCTGTTTCTTGGTGACTATCTATCGAAAGCCTCAGGTTTTGATCATCTTCACAAGTGGAAACGTTCTCTCTCTCTTTACTCTATTACCTTTAATAATTTTAAAGACCTCTTTTAGGTCACCATTTAGCCTTTTTTCAGTAACCAGTGCCCTTCTGGTCGGTATGCTGCCTTTTGCTTTTTATTTTGTATCTTTCACATTCGCTATTTTTTGCATTTTTCAACTCCTGTTCTATTAGTTTTTTGTCATTTCTTCTCTTTTTTTTTGGCCCATGGCTGTTTTTTTGGCAAAGTGCACTCTAACACCTTAGGGGTAGAAACTGCTTCTGTATCACATTAACACGTCTTGCTGATCTTGTGTCATTTTAGTCATTAACTGAATTGCCCAGTTTACAGTGAACGGTCCTCGTGTCAAATCCCATTGATCAACCTTGTCTGAATCTAGAAATTAGCTGGTTAGCGATTCCCCCTTTTATCCACTCATGTCACTCATTTCAAATTATTCTCATTCCTGCTGCCTCCACACCACTATCAGAGGCTGGCCTTCCAGACACAGTCCTCTACTCTGCAGCCGTTTAAACTACACTGTGCATCAAACCTACTGCTCTTCCAATATTGCCCCGGAAATTGTTTACATTCACCTGAGACAGCAGACGAAGTCTCCGTTTAACGTCTCACCTGAGAACGTTCCTTCAGTACCACACAGCAAGTGTTGGTCTAGGTCATGTGTTTGAGGTTCTGGAGTGGGACTTGAATCTGTGACTTTCTGTCACAAGGGCAAGAATGCTGCCAAGTGAGGCACAGTTTTACTGTCCAGGAAGTTGATCTCAGCTGGAGCAGCGATTGTGTGGTGGGGGCTTTGATCGACCATGGCGTAGGAAAGGTCTCCACTCCAGAATGTTTTATACTCGCAATCTTTGGAGGGTTGGCTGAGTGGCCTCTTCCTGTGTTGTTAATGAAGCCCAGTGACTGGCCTCTCCCTGTGTCAGGATTCCCTCAGCCACTGCTTTCCTCTCTTCTGGGACCGGAGGATGGTTCTCCACATTGTCACCTCATTGGTTGCTAAATCTCAGCAACACTCCCATCCCCACCTCAGTCGCACACTCATTACACGTGGGTGAGGACTGTGATTCCTTCCACGGTCCAAAAGTCTGCCCACACTCACCACTCAGGCTCTCATTGAGCGTTCACCTGGGCGAGGGATTGGAGGGTGCTGGCTGGCGCAGGTGTATCTGGATGCAACTTGGTAGAAGCGCCAAGCAGCTGATTCTCCTCGCTCGCCCCCTGCTCTCCTGCCTCACTTACTGCCCAGCTCCCCTTGCCCACCCCCCAACCCCTGAGGAAGTTTTCCTCTTCTTGCACTGTTGGTTCCCTTTCAGTTTGCTCCATGCCATCAAAGAAGTGATGGCTTTTACTCTCAAGTATTTCTTGCACAGGTACCGAAATCGACCCTCACTTGTTTGTGTGTTTAAATTGCAGATCGCGCCTGCTGAAGGGCCTGAAGCGAATGAGAGGATGGTAATTATCACAGGCTCACCAGAGGCTCAGTTCAAGGTGAGTCCCAAGTGTGATCTAACCAGGGTTCAGTATAATTTTACAAGAACTTCTGCACTTTTCTATGCTATTCCTCGAGAAAAGAATCTGAATTCTTGGATTATTAACATGCCATTTGGGTTATTGTGCCTTTTCCATTCACCAGGATCCGTGCTATTTTTGTATGCTTTCTCTATTAGTTTTATGCTGTCTTTTACCTCTAGATATCTGTCCTAGGGTTTTTTTTTGGCAAGTAGAACCCTTTCCCGTCAATGGTACAAACTGCTTCTGTATCATATTCAGTTCTTTTTTGAACGCCTGATGGATCTTGTTTGTGTCTTTTTGCCCATTAACAGGTTTACCCACTTTACTGTGGACAGCCTCTGTCTCATCCCATTGAAGTCAGCGTCATCTAAATCAGTTTTGTGTTTCTCCCTTTCAAATACTACGTTGGATTCAATCATCTTATTATGATCACTTTTAGATAAATGTTCATTCATTGTTAGGCTGTTAACTAAATCTGGCTCATTACTCATCACTAACTCTAATAAGGCAATGACCCCCTTGTTGGTTCTGGGACATAATTCTGCAGAAAACAGCTCTGAGAACACTCAAGAAATACACTATCTTTCTGACGTCTAGTCTGATCACCTGAATCTATATGAAAGTTTAAATCCCCATTAAAACCACTCTGCCTTTGCTACATGCTTGTCTAAAGTCTACATTTATCCAATTTATCACTTCACAACTGTGACCAAGGACCTAGACACAACTCCCAGCAGAGCATTAAATCATTTTCTAGTCCTTAACTCTACCATAAACTCTGCACTGCCTGCTTACCTCCCATTATGCCCTCTCTTATCATTGAAGTGATTTCATCCTTCATTAGTAATGTTACTCCTCCCCCCTCTATCTTTCCTGTAGATGTGATATCCTGGCAGACCTGACCATCTTGCAGTCAGGTCTCAGTAATGGTGACCATGTCACACCTCAACAAGTTGAATTTACATCTGCAATTCATTCAGATTTGTTCCTTATACTCCATGCATTCGTATTACAAAAAAGTAGGTATTTTGGACTGTAACCTGTCCTTCTGCTCCAATGTTTTTCTCACGTTTCTTATTTCTCCCTCCTGGTTTAATTGCTTTATTTTTAGTTGCTTGATAGTAGAGAACTTCAATATCACTTCTCAAGGGCAATTGGCAATGGGCAATAAATGATGACTGAAGCAGTGATGCCCACATCCTGCAAATGAATTAATTTTTAAAAAATTGCTTTCTTTGTCTTGCAAGGATGAATGCAAGAATGCCAAATTTCATTGGATATCTAGCCAGGCTGCAAACGAATCAGCAACCTTCTCTTTGAGAGGATAAATTGTTGACTGTTTGAAATTTGGCATTCCTGCATTTATCCTGATGAAAGCAAGACGAAAAGCTTCAGAAACATATCTCTCTTTTCAGAAATACTTTACATCTTTTGTTTTTCTTCTCCCTGTGGTACATAACGCACAGTTTCTGACTGTTACACTATTCTTTTCCCCTTGGTTTGTTTTTGAACTATTATTTATATTACTTTCTCCACCGAACCGTTCCATGCTGTACTGGGAATGGAATCTTGAGTCACACCACACCGAGCTTTTGCCAATCATTCCAAGCCCTGTCTGCCAACAAACAGTCCCACAGCAGGCACACCATGGGTTAAATACAAAGTAAAGCTCCCTATCCACCCATCAAAGGCTCCGCTGGCGAGGCTGCACTTGAAGTTAGACGGTGACTGATAAAGGCTTGTATTGTTTTTGTTTAAACCTATCAAATCATTGGGAACTGCACCATAAACTTAACCAGCTGGGTAACGCCAACCCTTGTCAATGATAAGGCTTCTCTTTCTGTCTCATTCCCCCGGCCTGTCTCCCTCTGGCACCCCGGCCTGTCTCCCCCTCTCTCTCTCTCTCTCTCTCGCTCTCTCTCTCTCCCCCTGCCCCCTTTCTCTCTCTCTCTCTCCCGCTTTCTCCCTGCCCCCTCTCTATCTCTCGCTCTCCCCCCCTGCTCCTCTATCTCCCTCTCTCTCTCCCTGCCCTTCTATCTCTCTCTCTCTCCCTGCCCGTCTCTCTCTCTCTCCCTGCCCGCCTCTCTCTCTCTCCCTGCCCGCCTCTCTCTCTCTCCCTGCCCGCCTCTCTCTCTCTCCCTGCCCGCCTCTCTCTCTCTCCCTGCCCGTCTCTCTCTCTCTCCCCGCCTGACCCTCTTGCTCCCCGCCCGTCTCCCTCTCTCCCCACCCGTCCCTCTCTCTCTCCATGCCTCTCTCTCTCTCTCTCTCTCTGCCCATCTCTCTTTCTGCCCACCTCTCTCTCTCCCTGCCCCGCTCTCTCCAGCCCTCTCTCTCTCTCTCTCTCTCGTTCGCCCTACCCCCCCCCATCTCTCTCACTCCTTGTCCCCCCGTCTCTATCTCTCTCTCTCCCCGCCTCTCTCTCTCCCCGCCCGTCCCCCTCTCTCCCCGCCCGTCCCCCTCTCTCCCCGCCCGTCCCCCTCTCTCCCCGCCCGTCCCCCTCTCTCCCCGCCCGTCCCCCTCTCTCCCCGCCCGTCCCCCTCTCTCCCCGCCCGTCCCCCTCTCTCCCCGCCCGTCCCCCTCTCTCCCCGCCCGTCCCCCTCTCTCCCCGCCCGTCCCCCTCTCTCCCCGCCCGTCCCCCTCTCTCCCCGCCCGTCCCCCTCTCTCCCCGCCCGTCCCCCTCTCTCCCCGCCCGTCCCCCTCTCTCCCCGCCCGTCCCCCTCTCTCCCCGCCCGTCCCCCTCTCTCCCCGCCCGTCCCCCTCTCTCCCCGCCCGTCCCCCTCTCTCCCCGCCCGTCCCCCTCTCTCCCCGCCCGTCCCCCTCTCTCCCCGCCCGTCCCCCTCTCTCCCCGCCCGTCCCCCTCTCTCCCCGCCCGTCCCCCTCTCTCCCCGCCCGTCCCCCTCTCTCCCCGCCCGTCCCCCTCTCTCCCCGCCCGTCCCCCTCTCTCCCCGCCCGTCCCCCTCTCTCCCCGCCCGTCCCCCTCTCTCCCCGCCCGTCCCCCTCTCTCCCCGCCCGTCCCCCTCTCTCCCCGCCCGTCCCCCTCTCTCCCCGCCCGTCCCCCTCTCTCCCCGCCCGTCCCCCTCGCTCCCCCGCCCGTCCCCCTCGCTCCCCGCCCGTCCCCCTCGCTCCCCGCCCGTCCCCCTCGCTCCCCGCCCGTCCCCCTCGCTCCCCGCCCGTCCCCCTCGCTCCCCGCCCGTCCCCCTCGCTCCCCGCCCGTCCCCCTCGCTCCCCGCCCGTCCCCCTCGCTCCCCGCCCGTCCCCCTCGCTCCCCGCCCGTCCCCCTCGCTCCCCGCCCGTCCCCCTCGCTCCCCGCCCGTCCCCCTCGCTCCCCGCCCGTCCCCCTCGCTCCCCGCCCGTCCCCCTCGCTCCCCGCCCGTCTCCCTCTCTCTCCCTGCCCCTCTATCTCTCTCTCTCTCCCTGCCCCTCTCTCTCTCTCTCTCTCTCCCTGCCCTGCTCTCTCCAGCCCTCTCTCTCTCTTGCTTGCCCTACCCCCCTCTCTCTCTCACTCCTTGTCCCCCCATCTCTTTCTTTCTCTCTCCCTGCCCCTCTCTCCCTCTCCCTGCCCCTCTCTCCCTCTCCCTGCCCCTCTCTCCCTCTCCCTGCCCCTCTCTCCCTCTCCCTGCCCCTCTCTCCCTCTCTCCCCGCCCCTCTCTTTCTCTCGCTCCACGCCCCCCCTCTCTCTCTCTCTCCCCCCGCCCCTCTCTCTCTCTCTCCCCCCGCCCTCCTCTCTCTCTCTCCCCCCGCCCCCCTCTCTCTCTCTCTCTCTCCCCGTCCCTCTCTCTCTCCCCGTCCCTCTCTCTCTCCCCGTCCCTCTCTCTCTCCCCGTCCCTCTCTCTCTCCCCGCACCTCTCTCTCTTTCCTCGACCCTCTCTCTCTCGCTCTCTCTCCCTCTATCCCTGCCCCTCTATCTCTCACTCTCCCTCTCTCCCTGCCTCTCTCCCTCTCTCTGTACCCCTGCCCCTCTATCTCTCTCTCTCTCTCCCTGCCCCTCTATCTCTCTCTCTCTCTCTCTCCCTGCCCCTCTATCTCTCTCTCCCTGCCCCTCTATCTCTCTCTCTCTCCCTGCCCCTCTATCTCTCTCTCTCTCTCTCCCTGCCTCTCTCTCCCTGCCTCTCTCTCTCTCCCTGCCTCTCTCTCTCTCCATGCCTCTCTCTCTCTCTGCCCATCTTTCTCTCTCTCCCTGCCCCGCGCTCTCCAGCCCTCTCTCTCTCTCTCTCTCTCGTTCGCCCTACCCCCCTCTCTCTCTCTCACTCCTTGTCCCCCCGTCTCTTTCTTTCTCTCTCCCTGCCCCTCTATCTCCCACTCTCTCTCTCTCTCCCTGCCCCTCTATCTCTCTCTCTCTCTCCCTGCCCCTCTATCTCTCTCTCTCACTCCCTGCCTCTCTCTCTCACTCCCCGCCCCTCTCTCTCTCTCTCCCCGCCCCTGCCTCTCTCTCCCCGCCCCTGCCTCTCTCTCCCCGCCCCTGCCTCTCTCTCCCCGCCCCTGCCTCTCTCTCCCCGCCCCTGCCTCTCTCTCCCCGCCCCTGCCTCTCTCTCCCCGCCCCTGCCTCTCTCTCCCCGCCCCTGCCTCTCTCTCCCCGCCCCTGCCTCTCTCTCCCCGCCCCTGCCTCTCTCTCCCCGCCCCTGCCTCTCTCTCCCCGCCCCTGCCTCTCTCTCCCCGCCCCTGCCTCTCTCTCCCCGCCCCTGCCTCTCTCTCCCCGCCCCTGCCTCTCTCTCCCCGCCCCGCCTCTCTCTCCCCGCCCCTGCCTCTCTCTCCCCGCCCCTGCCTCTCTCTCCCCGCCCCTGCCTCTCTCTCCCCGCCCCTGCCTCTCTCTCCCCGCCCCTGCCTCTCTCTCCCCGCCCCTGCCTCTCTCTCCCCGCCCCTGCCTCTCTCTCCCCGCCCCTGCCTCTCTCTCCCCGCCCCTGCCTCTCTCTCCCCGCCCCTGCCTCTCTCTCCCCGCCCCTGCCTCTCTCTCCCCGCCCCTGCCTCTCTCTCCCCGCCCCTGCCTCTCTCTCCCCGCCCCTGGCTCTCTCTCCCCGCCCCTGCCTCTCTCTCCCCGCCCCTGCCTCTCTCTCCCCGCCCCTGCCTCTCTCTCCCCGCCCCTGCCTCTCTCTCCCCGCCCCTGCCTCTCTCTCCCCGCCCCTGCCTCTCTCTCCCCGCCCCTGCCTCTCTCTCCCCGCCCCTGCCTCTCTCTCCCCGCCCCTGCCTCTCTCTCCCCGCCCCTGCCTCTCTCTCCCCGCCCCTGCCTCTCTCTCCCCGCCCCTGCCTCTCTCTCCCCGCCCCTGCCTCTCTCTCCCCGCCCCTGCCTCTCTCTCCCCGCCCCTGCCTCTCTCTCCCCGCCCCTGCCTCTCTCTCCCCGCCCCTGCCTCTCTCTCCCCGCCCCTGCCTCTCTCTCCCCGCCCCTGCCTCTCTCTCCCCGCCCCTGCCTCTCTCTCCCCGCCCCTGCCTCTCTCTCCCCGCCCCTGCCTCTCTCTCCCCGCCCCTGCCTCTCTCTCCCCGCCCCTGCCTCTCTCTCCCCGCCCCTGCCTCTCTCTCCCCGCCCCTGCCTCTCTCTCCCCGCCCCTGCCTCTCTCTCCCCGCCCCTGCCTCTCTCTCCCCGCCCCTGCCTCTCTCTCCCCGCCCCTGCCTCTCTCTCCCCGCCCCTGCCTCTCTCTCCCCGCCCCTGCCTCTCTCTCCCCGCCCCTGCCTCTCTCTCCCCGCCCCTGCCTCTCTCTCCCCGCCCCTGCCTCTCTCTCCCCGCCCCTGCCTCTCTCTCCCCGCCCCTGCCTCTCTCTCCCCGCCCCTGCCTCTCTCTCCCCGCCCCTGCCTCTCTCTCCCCGCCCCTGCCTCTCTCTCCCCGCCCCTGCCTCTCTCTCCCCGCCCCTGCCTCTCTCTCCCCGCCCCTGCCTCTCTCTCCCCGCCCCTGCCTCTCTCTCCCCGCCCCTGCCTCTCTCTCCCCGCCCCTGCCTCTCTCTCCCCGCCCCTGCCTCTCTCTCCCCGCCCCTGCCTCTCTCTCCCCGCCCCTGCCTCTCTCTCCCCGCCCCTGCCTCTCTCTCCCCGCCCCTGCCTCTCTCTCCCCGCCCCTGCCTCTCTCTCCCCGCCCCTGCCTCTCTCTCCCCCGCCCCTGCCTCTCTCTCCCCGCCCCTGCCTCTCTCTCCCCGCCCCTGCCTCTCTCTCCCCGCCCCTGTCTCTTTCTCCCCGCCCCTGTCTCTTTCTCCCCGCCCCTGTCTCTTTCTCCCCGACCCTGTCTCTTTCTCCCCGCCCCTGTCTCTTTCTCCCCGCCCCTGTCTCTCTCTCCCCGCCCCTCTCTCTCTCTCCCCGCCCCTCTCTCTCTCTCCCCGCCCCTCTCTCTCTCTCCCCGCCCCTCTCTCTCTCTCCCCGCCCCTCTCTCTCTCTCCCCGACCCCCCCTCTCTCTCTCTCCCCGACCCCCCCTCTCTCTCTCTACCCGCCCCTCTCTCTCTCGCTCCCCGCCCCTCTCTCTCTCGCTCCCCGCCCGTCCCCCTCGCTCCCCGCCCGTCCCCCTCGCTCCCCGCCCGTCCCCCTCGCTCCCCGCCCGTCCCCCTCGCTTCCCGCCCGTCTCCCTCGCTCCCCGCCCGTCTCCCTCGCTCCCCGCCCGTCTCCCTCGCTCCCCGCCCGTCACCCTCGCTCCCCGCCCGTCTCCCTCGCTCCCCGCCCGTCTCCCTCGCTCCCCGCCCGTCTCCCTCGCTCCCCGCCCGTCTCCCTCGCTCCCCGCCCGTCTCCCTCGCTCCCCGCCCGTCTCCCTCGCTCCCCGCCCGTCTCCCTCGCTCCCCGCCCGTCTCCCTCGCTCCCCGCCCGTCTCCCTCGCTCCCCGCCCGTCTCCCTCGCTCCCCGCCCGTCTCCCTCTCTCCCTCTCTCTCTCTCTCTCCGTGCCCCTCTCTCTCTCTCTCTCTCTCCCTGCCCCTCTATCTCTCTCTCTCTCTCACTCCCTGCCCCTCTCTCTCTCTCCCTGCCCCTCTCTCTCTCTCTCCCTACCCCGCTCTCTCCAGCCCTCTCTCTCTCTCTCTTGTTCACCCTACCCCCCTCTCTCTCTCTCACTCCTTGTCCCCCCATCTCTTTCTTTCTCTCTCCCTGCCCCTCTCTCTCTCTCCCCGCTCCTCTCTCTCTATCTCCCCGCCACTCTCTCTCTCTCTCTCCCCGCCCCTCTCTCTCTCTCTCCCCACCCCTCTCTCTCTCTCCCCGCCCCTCTCTCTCTCTCCCCGCCCCTCTCTCTCTCTCCCCGCCCCTCTCTCTCTCTCCCCGCCCCTCTCCCTCTCTCCCCGCCCCTCTCTCTCTCTCTCTCGTTCGCCCTACCCTGCTCTCTCTCTCACTCCTTGTCCCCCCATCTTTCTTTCTCGCTCCATGCCCCTCTCTCTCTCTCTCTCTCTCTCTCTCTCTCTCTCGTTCGCCCTACCCCGCTCTCTCTCTCACTCCTTGTCCCCCCCATCTTTCTTTCTCGCTCCCTGCCCCTCTCTATCTCTCTCTCCCTGCCCCTCTCTCTCTCTCCCCGCCCCTCTCTCTCTCTCTCCCTGCCCCTCTCTCTCTCTCCCCGCCCCTCTCTCTCTCTCTCCCTGCCCCTCTCTCTCTCTCTCCCCGCCCCTCTCTCTCTCTCTCTCCCCGCCCCTCTCTCTCTCTGTCCGAGCCCCTCTCTCTCTCTCTCTCTGTCCGTGCACCTCTCTCTCTCTCTCTCTCTGTTCCTGCACCTCCATCTTCCTGCACCCTCCCTTTCTTTCCCTGCTCCCCTCCCTCGCTCCCTGTCCCCCTCTCTCGCTCCCTGCTCCCCTCTCTCGCTCCCTGTCCCCCTTTGTCGCTACCTGTCCCCCTTTCTCTCCGTCCCTGCCCCTTTCTCTCCGTCCCTGCCCCTTTCTCTCCGTCCCTGCCCCTTTCTCTCCGTCCCTGCCCCTTTCTCTCCGTCCCTGCCCCTTTCTCTCCCTCCCTGCCCCTTTCTCTCCCTCCCTGCCCCTTTCTCTCCCTCCCTGCCCCTTTCTCTCCCTCCCTGCCCCTTTCTCTCCCTCCCTGCCCCTTTCTCTCCCTCCCTGCCCCTTTCTCTCCCTCCCTGCCCCTTTCTCTCCCTCCCTGCCCCTTTCTCTCCCTCCCTGCCCCTTTCTCTCCCTCCCTGCCCCTTTCTCTCCCTCCCTGCCCCTTTCTCTCCCTCCCTGCCCCTTTCTCTCCCTCCCTGCCCCTTTCTCTCCCTCCCTGCCCCTTTCTCTCCCTCCCTGCCCCTTTCTCTCCCTCCCTGCCCCTTTCTCTCGCTCCCTGCCCCTTTCTCTCGCTCCCTGCCCCTTTCTCTCGCTCCCTGCCCCTTTCTCTCCGTCCCTGCCCCTTTCTCTCCGTCCCTGCCCCTTTCTCTCCGTCCCTGCCCCTTTCTCTCGCTCCCTGCCCCTTTCTCTCGCTCCCTGCCCCTTCCTCTCCCTCCCTGCCCCTTCCTCTCCCTCCCTGCCCCTTTCTCTCCCTCCCTGCCCCTTCCTCTCCCTCCCCGCCCCTTTCTCTCCCTCCCCGCCCCTTTCTCTCCCTCCCTGCCCCTTTCTCTCCCTCCCTGCCCCTTTCTCTCCCTCCCTGCCCCTTTCTCTCCCTCCCTGCCCCTTTCTCTCCCTCCCTGCCCCTTTCTCTCCGTCCCTGCCCCTTTCTCTCCGTCCCTGCCCCTTTCTCTCCGTCCCTGCCCCTTTCTCTCGCTCCCTGCCCCTTTCTCTCGCTCCCTGCCCCTTTCTCTCGCTCCCTGCCCCTTTCTCTCGCTCCCTGCCCCTTTCTCTCCGTCCCTGCCCCTTTCTCTCCGTCCCTGCCCCTTTCTCTCCGTCCCTGCCCCTTTCTCTCCGTCCCTGCCCCTTTCTCTCCGTCCCTGCCCCTTTCTCTCCGTCCCTGCCCCTTTCTCTCCGTCCCTGCCCCTATCTCTCTGTCCCTGCCCCTTTCTCTCCGTCCCTGCCCCTTTCTCTCCGTCCCTGCCCCTTTCTCTCCGTCCCTGCCCCTTTCTCTCCGTCCCTGCCCCTTTCTCTCCGTCCCTGCCCCTTTCTCTCCGTCCCTGCCCCTTTCTCTCGCTCCCTGCCCCTTTCTCTCGCTCCCTGCCCCTTTCTCTCGCTCCCTGCCCCTTTCTCTCGCTCCCTGCCCCTTTCTCTCGCTCCCTGCCCCTTTCTCTCGCTCCCTGCCCCTTTCTCTCGCTCCCTGCCCCTTTCTCTCGCTCCCTGCCCCTTACTCTCGCTCCCTGCCCCTTTCTCTCGCTCCCTGCCCCTTTCTCTCGCTCCCTGCCCCTTTCTCTCGCTCCCTGCCCCTTTCTCTCGCTCCCTGCCCCTTTCTCTCGCTCCCTGCCCCTTTCTCTCGCTCCCTGCCCCTTTCTCTCGCTCCCTGCCCCTTTCTCTCGCTCCCTGCCCCTTTCTCTCGCTCCCTGCCCCTTTCTCTCGCTCCCTGCCCCTTTCTCTCGCTCCCTGCCCCTTTCTCTCGCTCCCTGCCCCTTTCTCTCGCTCCCTGCCCCTTTCTCTCTGTCCCTGCCCCTTTCTCTCTGTCCCTGCCCCTTTCTCTCGCTCCCTGCCCCTTTCTCTCGCTCCCTGCCCCTTTCTCTCGCTCCCTGCCCCTTTCTCTCGCTCCCTGCCCCTTTCTCTCGCTCCCTGCTCCCCTCTCTCGCTCCGTGTCCCCCTCTCTCGCTCCGTGTCCCCCTCTCTCGCTCCCTGCTCCCCTCTCTCGCTCCGTGGCCCCCTCTCTCGCTCCCTGCTCCCCTCTCTCGCTCCGTGAGCCCCTCTCTCGCTCCGTTCCCCACTCTCTCTCTCCCCGCCCGTCCCCCTCGCTCCCCGCCCGTCCCCCTCGCTCCCCGCCCGTCCCCCTCGCTCCCCGCCCGTCCCCCTCGCTCCCCGCCCGTCCCCCTCGCTCCCCGCCCGTCCCCCTCGCTCCCCGCCCGTTTCCCTCGCTCCCCGCCCGTTTCCCTCGCTCCCCGCCCGTTTCCCTCGCTCCCCGCCCGTTTCCCTCGCTCCCCGCCCGTTTCCCTCGCTCCCCGCCCGTCTCCCTCGCTCCCCGCCCGTCTCCCTCGCTCCCTGCCCCTCGATCTCTCTCTCCCTGCCCCTCTCTCTCTCTCCCCGCCCCTCTCTCTCTCTCTCTCTCCCCCCGCCCCACGTCTCTCTCTCTCCCCCCGGCGCCCTCTCTCTCTCTCTCTCTCTCTCTCCTCACCCCTCTCTCTCTCCCCGCCCCTCTCTCTCTCTCCCTCTCTCTCCCTCTATCCCTGCCCCTCTATCTCTCTCTCTCTCTCCCCGCCCCCCCTCTCTCTCTCTACCCCCGGCGCCCTCTCTCTCTCTCTCGCTCTCCCTGCCCCTCTCTCTCTCCATGCCTCTCTCTCTCTCTCTCTCCCTGCCCCGCTCTCTCCAGCCCTCTCTCTCTCTCTCTCTCTTGTTCACCCTACCCCCCTCTCTCTCTCTCACTCCTTGTCCCCCCATCTCTTTCTTTCTCTCTCCCTGCCCCTCTCTCTCTCTCCCCGCTCCTCTCTCTCTATCTCCCCGCCTCTCTCTCTCTCTCCCTGCCCCTCTCTCTCCCCGCCACTCTCTCTCTCTCTCTCCCCGCCCCTCTCTCTCTCTCTCCCCACCCCTCTCTCTCTCTCCCCGCCCCTCTCTCTCTCTCCCCGCCCCTCTCTCTCTCTCCCCGCCCCTCTCTCCCCGCCCCTCTCTCTCTCCCCGCCCCTCTCTCTCTCCCCGCCCGTCTGCCTCGCTCCCCGCCCCTCTCTCTCTCTCCCCGCCCCTCTCTCTCTCTCTCGTTCGCCCTACCCTGCTCTCTCTCTCACTCCTTGTCCCCCCATCTTTCTTTCTCGCTCCCTGCCCCTCTCTCTCTCTCTCTCTCTCGCTCTCTCTCTCTCCCCCTGCCCCCTTTCTCTCTCTCTCTCTCCCGCTTTCTCCCTGCCCCCTCTCTATCTCTCGCTCTCCCCCCCTGCTCCTCTATCTCCCTCTCTCTCTCCCTGCCCTTCTATCTCTCTCTCCCTGCCCGCCTCTCTCTCTCTCCCTGCCCGTCTCTCTCTCTCTCCCCGCCTGACCCTCTTGCTCCCCGCCCGTCTCCCTCTCTCCCCGCCCGTCCCTCTCTCTCTCCATGCCTCTCTCTCTCTCTCTCTCTGCCCATCTCTCTTTCTGCCCACCTCTCTCTCTCCCTGCCCCGCTCTCTCCAGCCCTCTCTCTCTCTCTCTCTCTCTCTCTCTCTCTCCACACCCCTCTCTCTCTCACTCCTTGTCCCCCCGTCTCTTTCTTTCTCTCTCCCTGCCCCTCTCTCTCTCTCTCCCCGCCTCTCTCTCTCTCCCCGCCCGTCCCCCTCTCTCCCCGCCCGTCCCCCTCTCTCCCCGCCCGTCCCCCTCTCTCCCCGCCCGTCCCCCTCTCTCCCCGCCCGTCCCCTCTCTCCCCGCCCGTCCCCCTCTCGCCCGTCCCCCCTCTCTCCCGCCCGTCCCCCTCTCTCCCCGCCCGTCCCCCTCTCTCCCCGCCCGTCCCCCTCTCTCCCCGCCCGTCCCCCTCTCTCCCCGCCCGTCCCCCTCTCTCCCCGCCCGTCCCCCTCTCTCCCCGCCCGTCCCCCTCTCTCCCCGCCCGTCCCCCTCTCTCCCCGCCCGTCCCCCTCTCTCCCCGCCCGTCCCCCTCTCTCCCCGCCCGTCCCCCTCTCTCCCCGCCCGTCCCCCTCTCTCCCCCCACGTCCCCCTCTCTCCCCTCGCGTCCCCCTCTCTCCCCGCGTCCCCCTCTCTCCCCGCGTCCCCCTCTCTCTCCCCGCGTCCCCCTCTCTCCCCCCGCGTCCCCCTCTCTCCCCCCACGTCCCCCTCTCTCCCCGCGTCCCCCTCTCTCCCCCGCGTCCCCCTCTCTCCCCGCCCGTCCCCCTCTCTCCCCGCCCGTCCCCCTCTCTCCCCGCCCGTCCCCCTCGCTCCCCGCCCGTCCCCCTCGCTCCCCGCCCGTCCCCCTCTCTCCCCGCCCGTCCCCCTCTCTCCCCGCCCGTCCCCCTCTCTCCCCGCCCGTCCCCCTCGCTCCCCGCCCGTACCCCTCGCTCCCCGCCCGTCCCCCTCTCTCCCCGCCCGTCCCTCTCTCTCCCCGCCCGTCCCCTCTCTCCCCCGCCCGTCCCCCTCGCTCCCCGCCCGTCCCCCTCGCTCCCCGCCCGTCCCCCTCGCTCCCCGCCCGTCCCCCTCGCTCCCCGCCCGTCCCCCTCGCTCCCCGCACGTCCCCCTCGCTCCCCGCCCGTCTCCCTCTCTCTCCCTGCCCCTCTATCTCTCTCTCTCTCCCCTGCCCCTCTCTCTCTCTCTCTCTCTCCCTGCCCTGCTCTCTCCAGCCCTCTCTCTCTCTTGCTTGCCCTACCCCCCTCTCTCTCTCACTCCTTGTCCCCCCATCTCTTTCTTTCTCTCTCCCTGCCCCTCTCTCCCTCTCCCTGCCCCTCTCTCCCTCTCCCTGCCCCTCTCTCCCTCTCTCCCCGCCCCTCTCTTTCTCTCGCTCCACGCCCCCTCTCTCTCTCTCTCTCTCCCCGCCCCTCTCTCTCTCTCTCCCCCCGCCCCTCTCTCTCTCTCTCCCCCCGCCCTCCTCTCTCTCTCTCCCCCCACCCCCCTCTCTCTCTCTCTCTCTCCCCGTCCCTCTCTCTCTCCCCCGTCCCTCTCTCTCTCCCCGCACCTCTCTCTCTTTCCTCGACCCTCTCTCTCTCGCTCTCTCTCCCTCTATCCCTGCCCCTCTATCTCTCACTCTCCCTCTCTCCCTGCCTCTCTCCCTCTCTCTGTACCCCTGCCCCTCTATCTCTCTCTCTCTCTCCCTGCCCCTCTATCTCTCTCTCTCTCTCTCTCCCTGCCCCTCTATCTCTCTCTCCCTGCCACTCTATCTCTCTCTCTCTCCCTGCCCCTCTATCTCTCTCTCTCTCCCTGCCCCTCTATCTCTCTCTCCCTGCCCCTCTATCTCTCTCTCCCTGCCCCTCTATCTCTCTCTCTCTCCCTGCCCCTCTATCTCTCTCTCTCTCTCTCCCTGCCTCTCTCTCCCTGCCTCTCTCTCCCTGCCTCTCTCTCTCTCCATGCCTCTCTCTCTCTCTGCCCATCTTTCTCTCTCTCCCTGCCCCGCGCTCTCCAGCCCTCTCTCTCTCTCTCTCTCTCGTTCGCCCTACCCCCCTCTCTCTCTGTCACTCCTTGTCCCCCCGTCTCTTTCTTTCTCTCTCCCTGCCCCTCTATCTCCCACTCTCTCTCTCTCTCCCTGCCCCTCTATCTCTCTCTCTCTCTCCCTGCCCCTCTATCTCTCTCTCTCACTCCCTGCCTCTCTCTCTCACTCCCTGCCCCTCTGTCTCTCTCTCCCCGCCCCTGCCTCTCTCTCCCCGCCCCTGCCTCTCTCTCCCCGCCCCTGCCTCTCTCTCCCCGCCCCTGCCTCTCTCTCCCCGCCCCTGCCTCTCTCTCCCCGCCCCTGCCTCTCTCTCTCCCCGCCCCTGCCTCTCTCTCCCCGCCCCTGCCTCTCTCTCCCCGCCCCTGCCTCTCTCTCCCCGCCCCTGCCTCTCTCTCCCCGCCCCTGCCTCTCTCTCCCCGCCCCTGCCTCTCTCTCCCCGCCCCTGCCTCTCTCTCCCCGCCCCTGCCTCTCTCTCCCCGCCCCTGCCTCTCTCTCCCCGCCCCTGCCTCTCTCTCCCCGCCCCTGCCTCTCTCTCCCCGCCCCTGCCTCTCTCTCCCCGCCCCTGCCTCTCTCTCTCCCCGCCCCTGCCTCTCTCTCCCCGCCCCTGCCTCTCTCTCCCCGCCCCTGCCTCTCTCTCCCCCGCCCCTGCCTCTCTCTCCCCGCCCCTGCCTCTCTCTCCCCGCCCCTGCCTCTCTCTCCCCGCCCCTGCCTCTCTCTCCCCGCCCCTCTCTCTCTTCCCGCCCCTGTCTCTCTCCCCACCCCTGTATCTCTCCCCGCCCCTGTCTCTCTCCCCGCCCCTGCCTCTCTCTCCCCGCCCCTGTCTCTCTCCCCGCCCCTGTCTCTCTCCCCGCCCCTGTCTCTCTCCCCGCCCCTGTCGCTCTCCCCGCCCCTGTCGCTCTCCCCGCCCCTGTCGCTCTCCCCGCCCCTCTCTCTCTCTCCCCGCCCCTCTCTCTCTCTCCCCCGCCCCTCTCTCTCTCTCCCCCGCCCCTCTCTCTCTCTCCCCCGCCCCTCTCTCTCTCTCCCCCGCCCCTCTCTCTCTCTCCCCGCCCCTGTCTCTCTCCCCGCCCCTCTCTCTCTCTCCCCGCCCCTCTCTCTCTCTCCCCGCCCCTCTCTCTCTCTCCCCGCCCCTCTCTCTCTCTCCCCGACCCCCCCCTCTCTCTCTCTCCCCGACCCCCCCTCTCTCTCTCTACCCGCCCCTCTCTCTCTCGCTCCCCGCCCCTCTCTCTCTCGCTCCCCGCCCGTCCCCCTCGCTCCCCGCCCGTCCCCCTCGCTCCCCGCCCGTCTCCCTCGCTCCCCGCCCGTCTCCCTCGCTCCCCGCCCGTCTCCCTCGCTCCCCGCCCGTCTCCCTCGCTCCCCGCCCGTCTCCCTCGCTCCCCGCCCGTCTCCCTCGCTCCCCGCCCGTCTCCCTCGCTCCTCGCCCGTCTCCCTCGCTCCCCGCCCGTCTCCCTCGCTCCCTCTCTCTCTCTCCGTGCCCCTCCAACTCTCTCTCTCTCTCCCTGCCCCTCTATCTCTCTCTCTCTCTCCCTGCCCCTCTCTCTCTCGCTCCCCGCCCGCACCCCTCGCTCCCCGCCCGTCCCCCTCGCTCCCCGCCCGTCCCCCTCGCTCCCCGCCCGTCCCCCTCGCTCCCGGCCCGTCCCCCTCGCTCCCGGCCCGTCCCCCTCGCTCCCGGCCCGTCCCCCTCGCTCCCGGCCCGTCCCCCTCGCTCCCGGCCCGTCCCCCTCGCTCCCCGCCCGTCCCCCTCGCTCCCCGCCCGTCTCCCTCGCTCCCCGCCCGTCTCCCTCGCTCCCCGCCCGTCTCCCTCGCTCCCCGCCCGTCTCCCTCGCTCCCCGCCCGTCTCCCTCGCTCCCCGCCCGTCTCCCTCTCTCCCTCTCTCTCTCTCCGTGCCCCTCTATCTCTCTCTCTCTCTCCCTGCCCCTCTATCTCTCTCTCTCTCTCCCTGCCCCTCTCTCTCTCTCTCTCTCTCTCGTTCCCCCTACCCCCCTCTCTCTCTCTCACTCCTTGTCCCCCCATCTCTTTCTTTCTCTCTCCCCGCCCCTCTCTCTCTCTCCCCGCCCCTCTCTCTCTCTCCCCGCCCCTCTCTCTCTATCCCTGCCCCTCTATCTATCTCTCTCTCTCTCTCCCTGCCCCTCTATCTCTCTCTCTCTCTCTCCCTGCCTCTCTCCCTCTCTCTCTACCCCTGCCCCTCTATCTATCTCTCTCTCTCTCTCCCTGCCCCTCTATCTCTCTCTCTCTCTCTCCCTGCCTCTCTCTCTCTCTCCCTGCCCCTCTCTCTCTCTCCCTGCCCCTCTCTCTCTCTCCCTGCCCCCCTCTCTCTCTCTTTCTGCCCATCTCTCTCTCTCTCCCTGCCCCGCTCTCTCCAGCCCTCTCTCTCTCTCTCTCGTTCGCCCTACTCCCCCCCTCACTCCTTGTCCCCCCGTCTCTTTCTTTCTCTCTCCCTGCCCCTCTCTCTCTCCCCGCCTCCCACTCTCTCTCCCCGCCCCTCTCTCTCTCTCTCTCCCTGCCCCTCTCTCTCCCCGCCCCTCTCTCTCCCCGCCCCTCTCTCTCCCCGCCCCCTCTCTCTCTCTTCCTGCCCCTCTCTCTCTCCCTGCCCCTCTCTCTCCATGCCTCTCTCTCTCTCTGCCCACCTCTCTGTCTCTCCCTGACCCGCTCTCTCCAGCCCTCTCTCTCTCTCTCTCTTTCGCCCTACCCCCCTCTCTCTCTGTCACTCCTTGTCCCCCCGTCTCTTTCTCTCTCCCTGCCCCTCTCTCTCTCCCCGCCCCTCTCTCTCTCTCTCCCTGCCCCCTCTCTCTCTCTCTCCCCGCCCCTCTCTCTCTCTTTCTCCGCCCCCTCTCTCTCTCTCTCTCTCCCCTCCCCTCTCTCTCTCTCTCTCTGTCTCTCTCCTCGCCCCCCTCTCTCTCTCCCTCTCTCTCCCTCTATCCTGCCCCTCTATCTCTCACTCTCCCTCTCTCCCTGCCTCTCTCCCTCTCCCTGTACCCCTGGCCCTCTATCTCTCTCTCTCTCCCTGCCCCTCTATCTCTCTCTCTCCCTGCCCCTCTATCTCTCTCTCTCCCTGCCCCTCTATCTCTCTCTCTCTCTCTCCCTGCCACTCTCTCTCTCTCTCCCTGCCCCTCTCTCTCTCTCTCTGCCCATCTCTCTCTCTCCCTGCCCCGCTCTCTCCAGCCCTCTCTCTCTCTCTCTCTCGTTCGCCCTACCCCCCTCTCTCTCTCACTCCTTATCCCCCGTCTCTTTCTTTCTCTCTCCCTGCCCCTCTCT